>NC_142779.1:14059193-14229908 GCF_988280905.1 Pimephales promelas | reverse complement strand
AGGTCTCTGTCGTGTATCGTTGTAGCCGTGGCGCTAAGACCGGATGAGCCGCGACCAACACGTGCTGTAGAAAATGTGTCTCCTCCATGCGGGGGGCTTGTAAATTGATGCCATATAATCGCTCAGTCTGCAACGCTATATGTTAATTCAGTGAGTCATGCTGACTGCAGGCTTTTAAAATATGAAATGCTTGGTATGCTATTAAGATTTCCATTAAAAAAAAAATGTGAGTGTAGAGGGGACAGCCTCACACAATACTTGTTTTCTCGGTAACACTGTAATTTACAGTGTCATTTTCAGTTATATTACATAATTACTGTAATAATATTAATAACAACGATAAACACAATTATTCGTATTATACTATAATTAGTAGTAGTAAGAGTATGTTCATACAAACAATAAACAATAATAACAAATTTTGCATTTGTTTATGTTTATGTTTTAAGCACCAGTTTTTAAAATGGCTTGTTGCTTTAATAAATTGATTATTAATTTTCTGACAGATTTCAATCTATATATATAAAAAAAAAAACAGGAGTGAGTGTGTTAAATATGCAGTCAGCTGAGATCATTTGTTGGAAAGAGAAAAAAAAAACCTCTTTGTTTCTTAACTTTATCATAGAGGATTAGACATAGATTCATTTGCATAGTTGTGAAGTAAGGCTAAACGATTTGGGCTTTTTTTTTCCACATTTACAGTAATTTGGTTAATTGAGTGTTGTGTGTTTGTGTTGAGTGTGTTGGGGTGCTGGACTGAAGGATCAGAGCCACTGAGTCTTTAAAGCTCTCCGTCTGGAGCGAGAGACAGAGAGGAAATGGCTGCTATTAAAGAGCCTGCAAGGGTCTGCTCTCAATAAAAACACACTCACATTGTCTGACCCTAGTCTGTGATCTTTTAGACCTTTCTGGTGCTTTTTGTACACAGACTAACCTGCCAGCAAGGAAAAGCGCACCATTCAGTCTGAAACCAGCTCTCCCTGCAAAGAAAGAAGAGATGAAGAGTTCAGGAGAAACTCAAAGGTAACTGTAAAAGTTTAAATTAGAAATGCATGCTTATTAATGTTGTTTTTAAGCTGTGGTCAATTACAAGTCTTTGGGTCAAAGGTCGGCTGGTAGCACTTTACAACAATGTTTTATATCGTGGAACTAATTACCCAACATGCTTTGTGTCTGAAGTCAAATCAGAGCAAATTTGATTTGATTACTCACTAAGTCGATAACAAATCATTAATTTAAAATATAGGGGTATATAGCTAAACTGGTATTTAGTTGTGTTAATATATACACTTTCCATGTGATTTTAATGTTGTTTCTAACTATAACAAGTAACGCTAATGTTTACATTATTAGATTAATTAATGGAATGGGTCGTATTTTGATGTGAACATTGTGTAAAAGTAACTTTGCAACTACATGACATGACTAACTCTCATTATAGTATTAATTGACCGTCTGGTTAATATCAAACTCTTTTTTGTGATGGTCCTCAAACAGACATTCTACTGGCTGTAACTTTGCAGCAACATGTCAGTTTATTCTAACCCTAACCCTACTAGTCTACTCATACTCTACTAACACTCAAATGAGATTTAGTTGACATGTACTGTAGGTGCAACGTTACTTAGTCTGCAAGATGTGTTTAAAGGACCATCAAAATAAAGTGAAACCAATCCAATTTCCTTTTTGAGTCCCTAGCCTGGTAACTTTCATTAAATGAGTTGCAGATATTCTACTGTAAAAAAACAAACAAACATTGATTTCACTTTGAAACTGTCCTGGGCGATTGATTTAAAAGAGAACGAAAAATGACTAAACTGACCAAATACGATTTAAGAAGAACTACTTCCAAAGAAAAGCATTCCTTTGTGAAGATCAATAAAATACATCGTTATTTTAATAAGTCATTCTTTGAGAGAAGAATTTTCCATGGCAAGCATCATTGACATTGTGGCTGATTTTCTCTCTCTTTATTTGGGTCAGGTCCAAAGTGTTACTGACCGCAGAGCCATTCGTCACTGGGAGACTTTGTTTGTTCACCTCCCTCATGGATTACTCAATTGAGTAAAGTCCTCACCTGGGCCTGCTTTAATGGGCAGAGAGATCACCTGAAGCTCCCACTGAGGGGCTGTCTGTCATTGCACACGCCTGACTTCTGTAATGTCCGCTGATTTATTTCAAGAACAGTGCTTGAACTTTGTTTTTGTTCTGTTCAGTCACAGAACGAAGAAAGCATAGAAAGATAGAATTCCATTTACAACCACTGTTGCCTTGCTTTTGGCTTGCTTAGTTGGGGACATTTAATATCCAACAATATTATTGATCTGTGTTGTATTGCTTTCATGTTGTCTCTGTATTGTAAAAAGTGCTATATAAATAAATGTAAATTAACAAAAAAATTACAGAAAGCGACAATCTAATTGCATTCAAGCAAACAATATAAAAGTGAAAGGTCAAAGGCAAAGTGCAATAATAGGTTTTGTTTTCTAAATATGTAATTTGTTACAAAACAAGTGAACTAAGATGTGCTATATTTAAAGGAGTAGTTCACTTTTAAAAATACTTTTGCTGATAATTTACTCACCCCCATGTCAGCCAAGATGTCCATGTCTTTTTTTCTTCAGTCGAAAAGAAATGAAGGTTTTTGATAAAAACTTTCCAGGATTTTTCTCCATATAATGGACTTCAATGGGAACCAAACGGTTCAAGGTCCAAATGAGAGTTTAAGGGTCTTATCTAGCGAAACGAGCGGTCATTTAAAAAATAAATAAAAAAGTTTAAGTTTTATAAGCACAAATGCTCGCCTTGCTCTGTTTTGTGACGAGCGTTCGTGACTTTTCTGTTCAAACTCGTTCATCAAAATGAACAAATCTTTTTTCGAGTCATGACTCGAAGGGTCCTAGATAAGACCCTTATTCATCGAGTAAAGTAAAAGTTTTTTTTTTTTTTTAAAGTGAACTCACGGGTTAAAGATGTAAAGTGCCCCTAATGCAACCCAGTACAGCAGTGTCATTCCTCTCTCCTCTGTGCATGCGGTGGCAGGTGATAAAGTACTTTTACAAGCTGCAGTAAAGCGCCACTTGTATGCGGCCGGATAGGGGAAGATGGTGGCGTCTTTTATGTACTATTATAATATTATTTTTGGTTTTGCATCCATATTTATTGCATCTCTGTGTCCTTCACCCAAGACACTGCAGTTATTGCGTGCAGGGATTGCATTGTAAAAAGCTAACGCAGGCACACCGTTGGGACGGGGTGGGATGGGGTGGGATGGGGTGGGGGGGACGTTGACTGTCACCGCACACGCTGCAACACAGGTTTGTGTGCTTACCGCATCATATAATTGGCCCCCTGTGAGAGACCCCGCTTTAATAAGAGAGGAATGGAAGGTTACAGTAGCACTGATGGGCACTGGTGCTGACCTCACTGGTACGGGCCAACCAAAAAAAATCTGGGTAGTGCTTTTATACTTTAATACGGTTGCTCAATATTCTATGAACTGCTTATACAAAAATGTGTTTTAACTCCAAAATCTTTTTGCTGGGAGTGATAGTGGAGTAATAAAGAAGTTATTGACTAAATGATATCGATTGTCTAGTCCCCGGGCATAGAGTGCTGACCTTGGAATCACTCCATGCCTTCTTCCTCCACACTGGCCACTCAATAATATATTATTTTATACATTTAAGCAAAACAACAAATAGCTGCACGGTACAAGGTGAGGAATTGCTGGTAAATTTTTCATGGCTATTTGCCTGTAGGAATTTGGCAGCCCTGTGTGACGGGTGATTAAAATCGGTGTTCAGTCAAGACTTGATTAGGGGTTGCCATTCAACTGCAAAAAGAGAGAAAGAAAAAACAAAAAAAGGAAATGAAAAGGAAAACAAGAGGGAGAAAGGCACAGTGTTTTTCTTCGACTAAATCAGATAATGACCTTGAAGACTGGGCGGCAGGAACGGTAGCGTTAACTACTTTCAAGCTAAAGCCTGATTTATTCGCAAGGTTACCAGAAGAAACAATGGCCATTGATTTGGCCGAGGTAATTGCTGTGCGTAGACACAACTGGCAGGACCTTTGTCCTGGGGGTGGAGATGGCTGTTGAGGGAGTGCTAAAAGCCTTAATAAACCAGCTTTCATCCCTTAAAAATATATAAATATATATTATGAATGCATTTTGTATTATTTTATGATTTTTTTAAAATATATATACTATATATTAGTATATACGTTAAAAAAATAATATACTGTACATGCTGAATGGAGTGAAGCTACATTGGCATTTGCCAGGTCTGTTAGTCTTACATTGCAAAAAACAGATACTGATATGATTTTACTCAGACAAAAGCATTTGCGAAAATTATAATTGCTCCAGTCAATCGAATATCAATTCGTTGATATTCGTCCAAGTCCAATATCCAATTCCAGTCAAATATCAATTCTTTGATATTCATCCAACTCCAACTGAAACAATAATATGACAGACATTTAAACAGAAGGAATTTTGTACATTTTTAATCCTGAGCATGTTATGAATTCATAGAGGTCAAATTGGAACATTTTGTTCTTGGTTTGGCACAGCTGAAGATGGCTGAATCTGTAATTGGCAAAAGTAGAAAATTCCACTTCACAATAGTTTGAATTTACAGGGTCCAGGACCAATTTTTTATGTGTATCTAAGCCATTTTTACAGATTTAAAACAAAAACTTCAAAAGGATATTTCACCCAAAAATGAAATAAATATTCATTACTCACCCTTATGTTGTTCTTACTTTCTTCTGTTTTTCCTGTACAGTGTTTTTGGAGCCCATTGGAGGACTGTCATTATATGGACACAAAATATTTGATTGATTTATTTATTTGCAGGATGTGCATGGCCGCTGGTCAAACATGAAAAATCAAAGTTTTATTCAAATTCTGAATGGATTAAATCTTGCCTAGAATGCGTGCAAAGAGTGCACCCTTTATAATCACTAAAACGCTGCCACTCATCTCAGTTCATCATGAACTCACAAAGTTCTGTTGAAATCAATGAAGATGACGGCACAATTAATCTCTTATTTACATAATGTCTACACTTTGTTTGTTATAATGAGAAGATTTGAGGGTGTGCAGAACTCAGCACTGGACAAAAACTCCAGCGCTTTGAGCAGTGATTAGATTCTTAAGTTAACATCTCTGATTATCCATTGTGTTCAAGAAATCAACAGATAGTTTGTGATTGGCCACACTGCTCAATGCTGCAATAACACATTGTAAATAGAAACCTTTGACACTCTCCAGAGCACAAACACAGACACACACTGGACTGTTTACCAAATCTGTTTCTCTAATAGAGAGCAACAATTGGGTTCCGAAAGTAAAAACTCAATAATTTTTTTTTCCATAGGAAAATCGATTTTGAACGACAACTTTGTTTCTGCTGAAGCCATCAGCCCATATTTTTTCAGCTTATTTTTAAAATGATCAGTCCTGGTGGAAATGATGCTGTACTGAAAATTACACCAATCGGAGAGTAAAATAGCTCTTTAGCTCCGCCCACTCCCATGAAACAACAAGTCATTCAAAGTCGATTAAATACACTCTCAAAATTTTTAAATGATTGTATAGATATTTTGAAAGAAACTTAAAATAGATAATTTTTTATTTATATAATCAACATTTGTAAAATTCTCCATTGTTTTTTAATTCGATTATGCTGTTCGCAATGCTTCATGGGATTACAGTTCTTTCCCTCACTAAAGCTGTTAAATGCAGTTTTGTACCTTTGTCTTTTTGTCCGATTTTTTTTCTTTAAATCAAAGTTTGAAGTGTTGTGATTCGCCATGTATTCGATTGGCTTGATTCATGGCTTAAAACTCTTTAATCAAGACTTTTTCAAAATCCATTATGGGAAAAAAGGAATGGAAAAAATACTTCCAGAACTAGTGTCATTGAAAGAGGGAGTGGGCACTGTTACACTCTATATACTATTATTACAGAGAAAACTGATCCTAGACCAGCAGTTATGAGCAGCTTTTCCCTAAAAAGCCATCAGAAGCTGCGACAGTCAGTTTGAGTAAGAAACTTCATACAGTGCTATTTCTCACGCTGCACCTATGACAAGGCCAAATTAAAACCTTTCCAAATCTTTTGGTTGTCTTTCATGTATATTCATCGAGAAGGTTGCATCAGCTGATACAAATGATGCAAATGATGCGCAGCATTTGGGTGAAGCGTCATGGCCTGGGGCTTGATGTGCTGCGTCCTCTATCTTTTCTTCTCTCCCACTGGGTCAGGCTGTGTCCAGAGCACCTTTCTTCTTTCTCTGGCCTAGATTCTGTTCTCCCAGCATAGCAGCTGGCAAACCGAGCACAAGGTCCCTGGCAGGGAAGAGCTCCTCATTTGAATCAATTATACATACTCTTCTCCTGGAGTCAGCCTGCATATTTCATGCGCACAGAGGATATTTTATGAGTTAATGTGTCCAGTTGACATGTTGCTGAAAGCTGTGGCCTGTCCCCTTCATTGCCTCCCGATTTGGATCTGAAGTCAACACGCAAACACTCTCATGCCCTGGGCAACACACACATACATATACAGATAGCCTTCTGCCTTAAAGGGATACTCCACCCCAAAATTCTGTCATCATTTACTCACCCTCAAGTTGTTGCAAACCTTTCCCAGCATTGAACTTTGCTTTAAGCCTTTAAGCCACGAAGCCTTTCCCAGCATGCACTGGGGCTTGAATAATTAATATGGTCGCATTGTTTGAATGTTTTCCTTGAACGTTTTAGTTAAACTCGTTGTTGATTTGGTTGCCACACTCGGTAAGTTGTTGTTTTTTGATGCTAGATGAGTTTGTTTCTCTAAATAATCAGTTAGTTCGGTTCTTTTTTTGTTTTTGTTTTTTTGTTACCCTTGACATGTTTTGTGTTGGGATCTGTGCATGAGTATATATCAGCCCATTCTCACCCCCAAGGCGTCACTTAACTTAACTGACGCCTTGGGAAGCATTTGGACATGCTTCAATATCTGACGCTTTAGGCGCCCTTTAGCGTCAGTAAGATGACGCCCTAGGATCGCGTGTACCCTACCCCCACCCCACACCTAAACCTAACTGCGTCCTCTAACTGACGCTTTCCTTTAGCGTCAGTTAGATGACGCCTCAGGATCGCGTCATGTAAGTGACGCTAAAGGGCGCCTAAAACGTCAAATATTGAAGCATGGTCAAAGGTGACGCCTTGGGGTGAGAATGCGTTGTATATATACATTATTATTATTTTGGATATGTTCATGGGCTGAATATTAACAATATTTTTATACCGCATTTAAATTTATTTTTATTTTTTTCTCATTTAAATTTGTTAAATAAATAGCAGATTTTAAGTCTTGGCAACTTTACATTTTATTACTTTTTAAGTTGCTTAAATCAGTAAAAGATTTTTTTTTTAACCTTTGGCTTTATGTTTTCAGGTTAAACAAAAAAAAAAACATTAAATCAATTTGAAAACTGTTAATAAAAATTGTTATTTTGGAGATGTTGTTGGTTAGATCTATAAGTGTCTTTTCTGCGTGTTGCAGAAATAAACAAATAAACAAAATGAATGCGTAAATCCCCTTTCCACATTCATCCGTCTTTCTCACCCTTGCACCAGCTTGTTCAGGAGGTGTTGCCAGCATCTGCCATTTTTGCATAATGCGCAAGGTGTTTGGAAAGGGGTCTGTTCTTGGATGGTACAAATTGCTTTTTTGACCTAGTAATTAACTTGGTAAGACGCAAGGAAGTGCTCAGTGATGAAGCTTTGTGGCCAGATTTTAACGTGGCTGCATAAATTATCATTTATGAAACCATAATGCCCTCTTGCAATGTCCTGAACCCATCAGAAGACACAAGCGTGTAATGGATGGGGTGTGTGCAGTGTTGCTGCACATCTGTAGATTAAGCAGGCATCATCCTGCATGCATACCTTCTTTTCATGAAACAGGTTAATCTTGATGCATCACCAGAGACATTCTTACACATGACCTCACAGCAAACACACACACACACACACACACAAAGAACACAAAGTATGTATGCTTCAAGAGGTGAAACATGCTCTGGATATGGCTGATTTGACACTGGAAACATTCCAGATTGTCTTTTGGACCAGCTGTTATTAGAGAAATGTAAAAACAGGAATGCAGTTAGAAGTGTCAGATCGATGATTCATCCCCGTCCATTACTGTGTTCCTCAGTGCACGGAGACACGGCTGCATGCTGCCCACCCCATCTGCATGCTCGAGCCACTCCTCTGGAACACGCTTGACATCACAACACAATAAACGAGTACTTCACGGAAAAAAAAACAAGAAAAAAAACAATCTTTTTGTATTATGGAAAAGAGTTTCAGATATGTTTCCAGTCAACATATTCTCATTCCAAGACGTCATCTAACTGACGCTTTTGACCATACGTCAACATCCAACATTTTAGGGTAGCCTTTAGATGACGATCCAAGGGCTTTACCTGTAGAGTCGGTTAGATGATGTGGGTATAGGTTTAGGAATAGATAGCGTCATGTAACTGACGTTCAAATGCGTCAGTTAGATGACATCTTGGGATGAGAACGGGCTGTTCCAGTGCACCATAATGTCACATCTAAAACAAATTCAAGTAACTTTTAGTCTTAGAAAAACTGAATCAGTCAGCTATTAATGAAATTATTTCTTGCAAACTTTGAAGCTGCACTTTTCAATGTTCGAAGGTTAGTCCCGCAATAGAAACTAGTAACTTTTGGATTCCAAAGTAATTTCATTGACTGAACTAATAACTTATTCAAAATGATAGAACAAAATTATATTTTTATCATGTATGTACTCTTAATCATGGACATGTTGTAGTGCTTCTGGTTACCCAGGATGCTTTGTGGCTGGTGGATGGCGGGTTCGAAGTAGAAGTAGTAGTTTAAAACAGTACATCAGTACGGTTTGGATCAGTACACTCAAGGAGAGTTATGTGAAACATCTTTGTAAGTGAAAGCTCAGAATAGGGTGTAATATTGCATGTTGTGTGTGTGTTTTGTTGAGTTGTAGTGTCGGCATGCTGGCCTTATATTGTTTCTTAACATTCGCTCTGAATGTTCCTAACAATAGTGTCATCAATATAAACCGTATGAATGATTGGTTCTTTATTATAATGTGTTAATTAAGAACTTTAAGGTTAACTGACCGTGCAGATGGTGAAAACAAACATTGGACTTTTCGTAGTGTTATTAGTTAGACTTTGCTTAGTAAATTTACCCCTTAGTCTTCAAACTGAGCCTGCTAGCTTAGCGTTTACTGATTATTCTCTTCGACATGCTGAGAAAACATAGGGCAGAAGTGTGTAATTGTTGTAAGTTAACAAAAACGTACTCAAAACTTAACAATTCATACAGAATTGAAACAAGGTGAGTGTGAGTAATGATTATTTATGATACACCCTAATTGCTTACCCTATTTTGTGATGTATATGTAGCAACTTAAGCATTTAAAACACATCATACAACAGCAGCCAATATTCCACACTGTTGAAAACAACTGTACCTCACCGAAGGCCTCACGTATTCCCCTCTCTGGCCTTCGCTCCCATGTGAATGTGGTATCTTCAATCCATCCGGGGGTGGAGAGAATATGCGTACGCTAGCAGCATGTGCCAACAGTGCCGCACATCTGAGAACTTTTAATTTTGCCTTTATTGTATGGATGATCCTGCATACGAGTAGCAAACAAGGCCATAATGGAGCGGCCAGCACCTCGTTGTCTGCCTAAAACCAGAGAGAGAAAAAACACTGTGAAATCTTCAAAAGGAGAAGGGGTTGATGAGCTCCCTAAAGAGGGCTAGGACTTGTGCTTTAAAAGAAAAAGATTTCGCCAGTGTGTGCAATTTTAATTGCACTCCTATTGCTTGCCCCCAGCCCCCTTTCTCCCACTCTCTCTCTCTCTCTTTCTCTCATTCCCTCGCTCTATCTGTCTGGCCTTCAAAGGGAGTCTCATTCACTCTATTTTAATTTCATAAAGTAACCCTGAGGACAAAAGCAGAGCCACTCATGTGCAAAACTTCTTTATTTCAGAATGACATTACAGTGTTATTGTGGAGTGTGACACCATGGAGAGTCACTGAGAGACGACTTTGGCTTCTCCCAGTGTGTAGAGTGCCCACCTACCCACTGACAAATTCATAATGTACTCTGTAGTAAACGCTCACATGAAGTAATGAAAATTAGTCAGACCTTATCCTTATTTTCCCACTATCACCTCTTTAAAAAGCGGCGATGGAGGTCTTGGTGGTTCGCCGGGCCCTCGTTCGGCTTGTATTTCTTAATGCTTTTGAACAACATCAGGCTGTGTGCCAAAGCAGTGACCACAATTTTTTTTTTTTTTCGAAGAAGAAAATACTCTTGTTTCTACAAGAATCAACTTGCCTGTCTCTTTGTTTGGAATTCCCCGTCCTGTTTCCTCTCAGAGGCTCCTGATGGGCTGGATCTGCCTTTTGCCAGCCATGTAAGATGAGCGGGACTCTGTTCTGTCCACCTTGCCCCACAGCAATGAGTTCTTTCTGACTGTAATTGTTGGCCTTTGTTCTTGCTCTCCTTTTTGCTGTGTGGCTGTAAAAGGGTATACATGTAGAACAGCTAAAGAGGTCAAACCTGCAGTGTAAAGTGCAGCAATGGGAAACTTATACCTGACCACAAAACAAAGATCTTTCCACTCCATCAATGGATTCTAAAGGGTTTCGACAGTGATGATATACTCAATCAATGCTGACGACCGCAGGTTGATATCATAATCAAAAGTGAATTATATTTAGTTGATACTGGTTAGCTTATATAAAATCACATTTTGGATAAAAGAACCTGAATTTTTGCCATAAAAAAAGATATGTGCAAAGATTGTGTTACAATGATACAGTAATATTCGTTACATTAAATAATGCAATGTAAAAATAGAATAAATAAAACTATATTTTATAAGTATTCTAATCAAATAATTTTCTAATTAAGTAGTAATGATTGTTATCTACCTGTTAAACAAAAATAAGTGTGTTCACATGCAAAATCTAACACAAACCCCACATGTGGTCATGTAAATGCTTTTAACTTGGTTCATTTATCAGGGAAGTTTTTAGTGTTTAAGCAAAATGATGTTGTTTTCTTGCCTATTACTATGAAATTGTGCCATTCTGGAGTTTGTTCCATGTCCACAGATCTATTTCCATTTTAACACTTAAACCGGTAACAAACTCTGACACACTCTGAAATATACTGGCACATACTGGCATGTTAGCATGCTTTACTAATTTGACCCATGTGCTGTTTTACACTTTTTGCATTTATTTCTTTTATTTTATTTTTTCATTATTTTTGTTGTTTCACTACATTTAATTTTTATCCAATGTGACTACAAGTATACATTTCATCAGTTCATGTATTCCCTGGAAATCGAATCCATGACCTTGGTATTTCTAGCCTTCAACTGTTTGAGCAGCTTGAATGCAACTTAAACTAGTAGCTTCCAGTAGGTTTGGTTGTCATAAGGTTGTCAAATATCAAAGGTTATAACTTGTTGCCAAATAGTCTTGCTTGTGTCATGCTCTTTGAGAGTCTTGATTTGAGCACACACACGCAGAGACCTCAGGCAAAAATCAATGCACATATGAGCTTTCAGCTGTTTTATGATATATAATGAGGGTTAGCATAAAGGGCACATCGTCGACAAAATATATCGGTGCTCCAGAACGATCACAACTGTCTACAGAAATAAGTAACAACTTAAAGGAGATACAGACGTTTGGCAGGAGGTGTGTGTGTGTGTGTGTGTAAGCAGTGATGGGTTTTGGCAATGTACAGGCAACATTAGCGATGTTTCAAGATTCCAGGAGATTCTCAAGGGGTTAAATTGTGCACCTTGCCAGCATAATTGAACAGAGTAGTTTTACATTAATTCAGTCAAATGGGTATTTGTAGAGTGTTTTATAAATCCCAAGCTTGGCTGACTCCCCACATAATTCTCATGTCATTTACTCGTTTTAAAGAAATGATGAATTCTTTCCAAAGAGTTTCGTCAGTTTATCAAATTCTTTTATTTAAAAGAAAAAAAAGCATGGTTCCAGTGTTTTGTATTCTCCCGGTCTCATACCATTTCCCTGCGCTTTGGCTCGAGGTGACGGTGTGATGAGTGAGAAGCTTTCATAGTTCAGTAGGGTTTTGCTGTTCAAAAGAGTAGGCCCATTGATCAGGCTGCTCTTAGGCCAAGGATAAAACCCTGACGGCAGGCGGGATTTGCAGCTAACGGCTCAGTCTCGTTGAAGCACGAAGACACACTTGCACACCTCACTACAGCCATCACGACAGTCGATGTAAGTGTTAATGATTCTAGGGAGGCTTGCAAATTTCTGTCAGAGGCTATGACACATGTTATCCCAATAACGCCACTTGCGAGCTACTCTAAACTCTGGCTTGGTTTGGGGTCTTGTCAGAACTCAGATTATCTGCGAATTTAACATTTTATAAACCTGAACCGCTTTTAATTTAAACGCACCTAGAGGAACGTTAAAACAAGGGAGAATGGGAAACACAGATGTGCTCTCTCTGGTGTATGAAATGGATGTGGATAGGCGAGCTATGAGGAAGCCATCACTCTGGTTTTCTGAGAGTACAGAGGACTGAAGAAAGAAAAAAAACTAGCATATACAAGCCCATCATGGATTAGCCATCACGGGCTTAATTGGTTTGTGATCTATTTATAGAGTGATTTAGCACCATGTAAAACTCCTCTGAGACTCACACTAATACAGTATGTATTTCATTAAGGATTTAGAGCATCTTATTCAAATGTGTTTTGACAAGAGTTATATTTTAAAGAGATTCATCATCTCATTAATAAAATAAATGAATAAATAAAATCCATTGTCAAGGTGCATTTTTCAAATGCCATACAAATGTTTGATATAACAGCTAAATAACTAAACTGTTTAATGAAATTTGCATAATGTTATAGACAAATGTTTATACTATAAATTACAGGAACGTCTGTCTGTCCATCTGTCTGAAAATCGAATATCTCTCGAACCGTTAGACCGATGGATTTCGAACTTGACAGGTGTTGCTACTTGCACGGGTAAGTGCAGTGCCGATTTTGACGTTGTTTGGATTACAAATGCAAAAGATATCATAAAATATATATGTAAAAGAAGCACACATTGAAGTTGTGGTTTTAAAATAAACATTCTGACAGCTACAGTAAACATTAAGTCAGCTACACTGTTTATATGTGATTTACTTATGTTAATAAGTAAAAAAGTAGCGATTCTTTTCAAGAAATGTGGCAATTCGTTTCAAGGTTATTATACATTTATTACAATGTAATAATACGCTTATTACAGTGTTATTGAACATTTATTACAATGAGGTTATACATATTTTGCAATGTAATTATATATTTATTATAGTGTTATTTGTTACATTATTATTATAAATTTGTTACATCATTATTTTGTTACATTTTTTTAAGTAGCGATCCTTTTCGAGTAAAGTTGCGATTCTTTTCTGAAAAATTAGAACTCCACAAACTACGGATCAACAATGCACATGAAATTGTCACTTTATTTCCTTATTTGGAGGACCAATTTTCTTAGAATGGGTAATAATTCTTTCGGATTAAATGTTTATGCAAAATGTATTTGTCAGATCAACTTTTGGTTGATATTTGGATATGCTTTAATGTGTTGATTTTTGCTATTTGAGTTTGCTAGGATTATTTCTATGATGCATCTTTTACTATTTTTAAAGTACTTTTAAAAACAATACTTCTGAAATTATACTTAAATAAAAATCGGTCTTTACAACCAATTTGACCGGTAGTGTCTGTACTTTCACTCAAGTAAGGAAGTTGTGTACTTTGTCCACCTCTGTTGTTAATTCTAAGGCAACAGATTTCCTCATTTTATGAAGTCGATGATCACTTAAATCGATGATTAAATGATCACTTTTTTACAATGCATGCGATTAGGAAAAGTCAAGTCAAATATTTTGAGCCATTAAAAGAGCACTGGGGTTTCCAAACAACGCATGAGGATTAACAATCAAGTTCAGTCCTAAACCTTGAAGAAATGTGTTAGTTTTATAATTTGAACATTGATAATTTGCATTACACATATTTAAAAAGGTCAACATATTTTGCGTAATTTCTACTTAAAAGCATCTCTAATATCATCTAGCCTTTTTACCTCCATTGTGGTTGCTGTTATCCACTGGCCACTCACAAAACCACCCACTGTCACTTCTGTGTCCACGAGTCGTTTCCAGACATCAGTGCTGGGAGTTGAACCTGTTCCATGAATAAGTGATGGGGCTGGGAAAAAAGAAAGAAAGCAAGCGTACAGGAGCCAGAGAAAGAGAGACCAGGCTCAAAGGGAAAGCAGACAGGATATCCGTCAGAGCTTGCTGCACTTCGTTGGGCATGAGAAGTGAGGAAGAAGGGAATGGGACGGGGACACCTGCCTGTTCTCTGGCCAGCAGAGCATGCCTGTGCCAGTCAGCTCTCTCAAGATGAGTTCATCTCACCTTGGGCAGGACTGCATTGCGGGGCCTGGGAGGGCAGCTGGCAGCCCAGCCAAGTCTCACTGCTCAGGGACACGTCTGGCACAGCCTGCCTGAGACCGCTAACTGCCTGAGAGTGTGTCATTCGTTTCCTGCAGACACAATTTTTTTTCATTTAATTATGCTGATAAATGAAGCTGGATACAAGAGATAAGATTTATTGCAAAATGGACAAAATGTAGAAATCTTGTACAAAATACGTACAAGCGGTCATTGTCACTGTCATTACCCTACACATTAATTCCTACACTGAAAAAAAAAATCCACTGGCCACTAATAACAATGAATAACAACTAAAAACTGAACTAACAATCAATCAAGCACCATAGAAACAAACAGGCAGGAGGCGGAGAAAGACAGAACTGAACTAATTGACAGAACACCGACAAAGGCCACTTTGACACAATACTGGGTATTTAGCGAAACAAATTTTTTTTCCCCTCTCCGTTTTCAAAATTAACATCGTTCACACACCCGCATAAATACGCCTTTGAGCGCCATCATAACTGTGCCGAACCTATTGGCGGCAGTGTTGGGAGAAGGATAAAGCCATGCAAGCCTCAGAATCGACAAGAGAGAACCTACAAAAGAAATCTCCTCAGAAATCTCCACTTTGGCCGGAATTTTTATAAATAATCGTTTTCTATGATAAAAACAGGATTTTCGTTCACAAGAGAGAACCTAAAACGCTGTTTCTCCCAGTTCACACGACAACACATAACCGGCGTTTTCAGAAATCTCCACGTTGGCCGGAATTTTTAGAAATAATCGTTTTCTATGACAAAAACGGGGTTTTCGTGTAAACGAGAGGCCAATCCGCAGGGAAATATCTGCGTTTTCCCTTCGTGTAAACGGGGACAAAGACAGAAATCAAAACAGACTGACAATGTGACACCCGTTGCTGATGTCACTTGTTGCTCCTGTTGATTGAACACATAATATGCATGCGCACGACATCATCTTTTTCACAAATTCGCTGTTTATGGCAATAATATTATAGTTTTTAAAAACTTGCTAATTGTCATATAAATGAACAGCCAAAATGCATACAAAAAATTTGTTTTTAGTTAGTTAGTTTTATACAGTATTGTGTACAGTAAATGGTCCTTGAATTAAGTGGTTTTATTCAAGTCAAAAATGTTTTTTTAAAAGGATAGTTCACCCAAACGGATGATTCAGCAATCTTAAAGGGATAATTCTGTCATCATTTGATGATGTTGTCTTAAGTTGTTTCAAACCTGTATGAATTTCTTTCTTCAGAAGATATTGTGAAGAATATGGGTGACCAAACAGTTGATGGGCCCTATAGACCATTTCACAAGATGTAAACACCGGTCCAGAAACATTTCCCGTTTCAGTTTGTAACTGTTTTCTTTATTTCACATGTAAAGAAAACATCTTAACTATGTTTGTTTAACTTTTTGATTCAGTTTTAAATGTTCTGTTGGTTGTATATGCCAGCTTATATGTAGTGTTAAAAAACTGAAACAGGAAGTGCTTCTGGACCAGTGTTGTTTACATCTTGTGAAATGGTCTATTGACTTTCATAGTATTTTTTTTCTTCTTCAATTTCCAGTCAATAGGACCCATCAAATATTTGATTACTGACATTCTTCAAAAAATCTTCCTTTTGTTCAGCAGACAAAAAAGACAATCATACAGGTTTGGAACAGCTTGATGGTTAGTAAATGACAGATTTTTCATGTTGGGGTTAACTATCTCTTTAATATTTTTCTGAATCAACCTAAATAGATTCATTCATACCAACACAAAACATTTTTATCAGTTAAATCAAATAATAAAAAAAATGTTCTTTAAGATAACAATTGTAGGTTAACACTTTTTACCGTGCAGATTATGAATTCATATTTTTCACCAAGTTATGTGGCTGTGCTATAACATAGAATCGCAAACGTGACTTTTTCCATTAAATCCTTTGTTATAATAAAAATAGATGGTAGAGTTCATTTAGCCAACAGATAGAAAACACACGTTCTTTTTTTCAAAGTGTGTGCATGCAAAGCTATTTTTACCTGTGATAACCCTTCAAATTTTGACACATGGTGTGTTATGTAACGTTTGATTTTTCTGGCGAGTAGACACTAAATGCAGAGAGGTGAAATAGTGTGATAGTGTTTTTTTTTTCTCTTCTATATCTTCTATATTCTATATATGCCTTCTCTGCATTGCACACAAACTCCCACACACCAAGCTCAGGGCGCCCACAGAAGTTACCCTTGCCCTCAACTCTGAGTGCCATGCACTGCACCTCCTTGCTTTGCCATGTCAAAATGAAAGAGTAAACAAAGGCCCCCAATTCCCCCGAATGCATTAATCATTCAAATGACGTATTGGCATTCTTCAGACTCGACTGCCTTGCTTCCAAATTAACACCTCCAGGTTCAAGGGAATAGAAATTAACTGAATTATCTGGCAGGCGCAGATGTCCTACCATGGCCCCCCCTACACATGTACCCTCGCTGATTTAATATGCCCTAGGAATAGCTGTGATGCTGAAAAAGTGCTAATGGTCAAGAAATCATTCATGATATGTAACAGATAGGCTACTTTTTTCGGAAACAACTGGCCTTTTTTTTTTTTTTTTACTTTATATTGTTATTAAGTGCAATTTGCCAGTCGTATATATTTGCCACATAGGCACACACAAACACATATATACAGTTTCTTACAAAAGTGAGTACAACCCTAAGTACTGTATACCCTAAGATATAATAAATACTTTGTAATTATAATAATAGAATTGTAATAAAATGTTTTGCATATTAGGATTTCTTTATTTATTTATTTAATTATTTTGTAAAGATAGTTATTAATGTTTTTAATGTTTACATTTATCATGTCTGGTCCTTGAAAAAAAGAAGAAGAAAGTAGTTGACTTGCACAAAACAAGTGCATCCCCCCTCTCACTGCTGACTTCACTCCTTTTAATGCCTGTCTTACAGCATCCGCTGGAGTACTTCCTGCTGAAAATGCCACTTCATTGACCAATTAATTATTCTAATGATAGGCCACTACTCAACAGTGTTATTTTTATACTTGTGTAGGAAAGAGAAAAGAGAAAGGGGGGAAAAGAAGAAAGCATGTGTGTGTCAGTATGTATTGTGGTAGGAGTGACAGTAACACAGCATGTGAAATATAGGTGAGGAGAAGGGTGAATTACAAAAAAAGTGAAAGATGACACGACAACGAAAGAGTGGAGCTTCTCAGTAATGTGATACAAAATAATATATATTTTTTATCTCATTCAGCTTTTTTTATCAGTCATTTTTTGCCAATTATTTTTTTCCTATATTCTTTGTGGAATACCTTTTTTTTAATCTAAGACATATTTTTAATACAACAAATAATAACTATGTTTTTATTATTCATTTGTTTTTTTCTGTCGGATAAAAATAAATTAAAACGGCATCTTTGGTGCAGAAAAGGGATTTATTTAGAGCTCCTATATCGGTATCAATACTGAAAGTTATTATATGGACAGGCTATCTGTCAGACGTAACTAATCCAAATTCAAATTGGCAAAAAGCACCATAAAAGAACCATATAGGACACTATTTTCCAAGACTTCTGAAGCTATGCAATGGTGATAGAATTATTAAATCTAAGATTGGTGTGACAATTAAAAGTTCATCTCTAGAGATGGTCTAAGTACAGTTATCTTTATGTCTGCAGTGCAGTTTTCTTCTAGTGTTCATATTGCATCTTATGTTTTATGTATTACAAATATAAAAACAACAGGAGTTGTGTGGACAGTTTACAGCATTTCATTTTGAACTATAAAATTTCTGTCAAAATAGACTTGAAAGCTAACAAATTACAACATAAATATATTAGAATTTGTGCAACCTTCTAATATTCAATGTAATATTTGTATTAGATTTTACAATAAAAGTTCTACCCTTATTAATTATATATATTATACAACATTTATATTATTTTATGTAAATACTTTTTTTTATTATTATTATTCAAAAAATGTATTGGAATTACTGTCAATTTTGCCCCAGCGTTATTTAGTAGTTCATAGTTAATAATTTATTTGGTCACTTTGTGTTTATTTACACATGTACAAGTGTAATCTTGATTAGTGAGGAATAGATATCCAGAAGTTCCATATCAGTAGAGAAAAAGTGGGATTGATTTATTAGTTTTACCAGAGGTTTACAACAAGGAGCCATGAACAACAGCACAGATCTCAGGTAGAGTTATCTTGGGAGAAGTGCTGTGATGGACCCAAGCTGGAATAAACAACTTAGAGGACAGGAGAGTCAGAGAGATGAAAGAAGAGAAAAGAGCAGCAGAAGAATCATCTTCAAGAACATCTTCTTTTGGTGACCTGAAGTGGGTGAGCGCTCCCTGCTCTCCTCCGCTGTGATTGCACCCCTGGATGTTACACTCTTCCTTTTTGCCCCTCACTTGCCCCCGAGCCTGAAAAGAGAGATACAACTGCTCTCGCTTAATGGCAGCTGCATGTCTTTAAGTGGTAATTTGAAAACTGAATAAACCGTTGCTACAGGAACTGTTTCTCCCCATTTCCTTGTTTAATCTTTTGTGTGACGCAGCTCTGAAATCATGTAAGCCCTTATGAAAAATGAATGCAAGTGAAGTTTTCCCCCCTTTGTAAAGAGAAAATGATCTCCAAATCACTTTCCTCCTCCTCCTCCCTGCCAGTGTGGTGTTGTGACAGCCATTACAAGAGAAGCATCTCTCTGAGTCTTTCCAAGAGAAGCATCTCTCTTGTCGTTGGGAAAAAAAAAAAGGTGCTGCCACTTTAAGGGAATTCTTGAGGCGATGCCAACCAAGTGACTGCAACAGTCCCCTGGCATCACAAGATGCCTGCCCAGGGCTCTATTTGCATACCATATTCAGGGCATGGCTCTCCTTTTTTATTGTTTTTAATCAGTGCAGGATGTCAACAAAATAAATGAAGTTGCAAGCTGAAGTGAAATTTTTATCACGCCGGGGATGTGCATTTTCTTCCATTCATCACAGGCCATATTGAGAGAGTGAAATTTCAGAAAATGTGGTAATCAATGGAGGAGCTCCATATGGCGGGGATCAAAGGTGTCACAGAGTGTGTGGTTCTGCTTTATTGCCAGCCAGTACTGTTAATTGGACAACAAGATCAGAGGCAATATTAAAATCCAATTAAATTGATATGAACAGATTGCCAAGTGATGTACACTAATGTATAATTGAGTATCAAGCAAATGCGAGTCGGCCGTCTTGTGCTCTACCTCCTGAATAAATGATGGAGCCGTAGAGGACAGAAACAAGTTTGCGCATTAGCTCCACCACTCTGGGCTTTCATTTGTTCGTTTCTTTGCAGCTGATTCACTTTTTTTTTTCTGGCTTAAAGGCCTATCTTTATTTTGAATGTCTTTTTTTGATTTTGAGTTTGCATATACAGTTAGAGCGTCCTCTCCCATGCGTGTGCGAGGGTAGCCAAGGGGTCAACTAGATCCGTCTGTAGCATTTCAAACAACGGCATTCCATCATAATGCTTTTGATTTCCGTCCAATACAACCTAAAGTTGGGCTAATCTGGCATAAAAACTCCATCTGATCATTACGCTTGAGATTCGGTGATGCAAAGTGCCCTTTAAAAAAGAAACAAAGAGGATATGGGGCGGATGTTGTGACACCGTTTAGCAGACCGCTGAGACCCGGATCAAGGTGACATTTCCTGATAAGGTAAACTTGGAAGACGGCCCAAAACAATCAAAGTTCATCAAAACCCAGTCATTTATTAATTGAATATTTTTAGGGCAACCTTAGGGCTTATAGTAGTCGTTCTAATACATGGCACAGGGGGATGATAAGGAGATTTACATACCTAATTATAATGACATTTCAGGGGCCTTGAGATGGTTGATTCATTTTAAATCACGTCTTTGCCGTTCGGCATGGTTTTTTTTTTTTTTTTTGGGGGGGGGGGGGGGGCTTATGCTGATGGGTAATGTGAGGGGCTGAGGGTGGTAGTGACGATGGGCAGAGCTGCTGCTTCATTAGAGCTGATGGAGGTTTGGGAGGAGCGGAGTCTGCGGTGCGTGCGCCTCTCCGTGCCCACAGCCATGCCCACACAAAGGGCCCACAGAGCAGGTGCTAACAAGGTCGCAGTGCCTCTGAGCCATCTGGGCAGAGCCTGGCGCATCGTTACTGCACCTCTCTTTGTGTGTCTGCAGCCACCTCCGCCAGCGCTCAAAAGAAATCAAAAGACGCTTGCTTTCTTTGGAGGATTGTGTGTTTAACTTGAGCGAAACAAAAGGAACTCTAATTGGTTTGGAACAATCTGTCGCTCCTATCCAAGGAGCAGTTGGCATGTGCTGAAATCATATACTTTCTTTTTTTTTTTTGTAATTATAATCATTATTGCTTGCAGTGAACTGCATTTACTCACACGATGTGGCTAACAGTCCATCTGTAAGAAGCTGTGAGGGTAAACATCCAGGAGTCGTCCCCAACTGCTGCTGGTTAGTTGTCGTTTATTCTCTGTGTAATTTTAGTACGGAGGGCCAAAGGTTCAAATCTGGGTAAATCTGGTTTTCCTTTTCTTTTCTTTTTTCGAAACATCTGGAGGAAATTGGCTTTTCATGATCACGAACTGCTTTCAAATATTGCCTTAAATCTCGCCTAAGATTACGAAGGCCTGCCCATTGCACTAATCACAAATTACAAACCCAGAGGCTGGACACAGACCAAAATTTGTGTGGTGAGGAAAGGTTGGTGGAAAAAAAAAAAAGCTTCCACCGCTGGAGTCTAGTTTGTAATTTACGATTAGCTTGGACAAAACAATATGTGCTCAGTGCTGAATAGCTGGAGACTTTCATTTTCACATCGGTTTCCATTATTACTCTAAAGATGTGCAGACAATGATTTGTTAGTATATGCTATGACACGCTCAGAGCAGTATGAATCTGATCTATCTCTTACGATGCCATTAGCATCTTAATCCTATACTTAGCTTTCTTCTATTTTACAGATCATCTGTGGTCTGTCTCTGAAAGCCTTTTGGCTGTCATTATGTGGTTACCTGTTTTGCTTTTCTGGCATTCCTCCTTTGATTTTACCAATTGACATTTTTACATGAAGGTATATAAATGGAGAATAATCAGTTGGCCAGAACTATAGTCTATAAAGGCACGTACCCACAGCCGGACCTTCTGACTTGATTTGCATTCCAAAACCATTTCAAAGGCAACAGCAGAACGGTAATCTTTCTGTTTATTTAAAAGATTTGAGGGTTCTGTTTTGTGGTCAACCATGTGGCATTCAAACAAACATGAAAGGGAAGGTTCATTCATAAAGAAACGGCAGTCTTATTACTGAAGGACCTACACACACGCAAGTGGGTGCACACACAAGCCTGCACTTATCCTCATTTATTAGGCTACTTCAGCTGAGTTGGAGAGCTGTATACATTGATTAAAAATTCATTCCACATCCAGCTGTTTTCGAGACATCCTGTTGTATTGTATTAGTGAAGCTAGTTTCCATTCAAGTTGAGAGAAAAATTGGATCATCGCACAAAAAAAAAAAAAAAAAACATTTTGATGACAGGTTTTGGCTGTCGCATTTCAGTATGTACAACATGTGTGTGCAAGTATGTTTTCATATAATTTTTTATGAATTTTCTCCAATTAAATAAAACAATTCTTAGATTTAGGCACACATTTTATTTCCATTTACAGTATCAGCCCAATTAAAATTGTTTTACATGTTTATGTTCAAATGTAAATGAATTGTATTTTTATTTAAAAATGACAATTTTGTCAACAATTGCTTATGTCGTTCAAAACCCGTAAGGCTTTTTTTTTTTCTTTGAAACATAAATAAAGATATTTTAATGAAATCTGGGATCTTTCTATCCCTCCATTGACAGTCCACGCAACTACCATTTCAGCCTGTTCTCACGTAAATGTGTCTCTATAACACACATCGTGTATTGTCTTGTAATTTATATGCGAAATTGAGTTTTTATGTGCACATGAGACACCGTTTTTCACATGCATTTGATTCGCAGTTAATTTTTCTACCCAAACGTATAATACACACGCACTCCACCCTACACCTAAACCTACCCTAACCAACGAATGCATATCATGAATGTAAAAACTCACTTTAGCGTATAAATTATACGACAATACACACGCGTGCTATAAAGACGCATTTAGAGCGATCGGATTGACCATTTTGATGCAAAAAGTTCATAAAGAGATCGTAAAACTACCCTCAAGAAGGCTGTTTGTCAGATTTAATTTAGATTTACTTTAGGCTTTTACTCATATATAAACATTCATCAACGCACACATGTTATATATATATATATATGTTCATTCTTTTATGAGAACTAAACTTTTAACAAATGTATTATTTATTAATCTATTATTTTATTTTTTATTTTTATTGAACACTATTATAAAGTGTTACTTGTTTGTTTTTCAGGAAGAAGAAGACATCCATAGCACTTCCTGAAGGATTTCCTAGATGCTCTAATTAAATCTTTGGCCCCTAATCTAGTATACACTTAAATCCAGTACACACATAAAGACAGTTAATCTAATCCATAGTGTTTAAAGCTGCCTATCTACAGTAATGCTGTGGGCTGCGGTTAGAGAACATCTGTGCAAAGACCGTTACACCTTTCCACCATTGGAATCCTCCTTCTTTGCTGTTCATTACTGAGCGATCTATCCTAGTTCATCTGCTGCAATCTCTGACTCAATAAGAAATAACAGAGCTTAATAGTGACCATACTCTTCCCAATCAGTTTTAAAGAACAGAGATGTCTTACAACAATGATGACGGATATTAAAATGCTGTCAAAATTCTGCTCATGCACTGCTCTCTGGAAAATCCCTTGTATATCTCAGCACAATAGATGACATTTAGGCAGAAGGGGGAAAAAAGGGCTGAACTGGGCCTTTCTTGTGGGAAATCCTGCTACTGGCATGAAATAACAGCATTATCTTGAGAAAATCCCAGATTAAGCAGACAGGTAGGAGCATGGCCGTGCTCCGGGAAGCGCACAGGGTGGAAATCGGGCAGAATGGGGATAGGGTGCAAAGAGAGAGCACCATGGGGGGCTAATGCTCCCATCCAGGCCACAGCTGATCCCCACCTTGACTGACAGGGTGCTGTGCATGGGCCTGCATACAATACAGCCTACGGAGAGACAGACACAGCACAGCATGGCACAATCTCCCAGACTCCCCTGTGCATTCACAAGCATGTGCAGCACAACTGCAGAGAATCACACATGTAATCATACACAAATGTGCAGTTGACAGAACTCATCATTATTTAGTTATGTAAAGCACTCATTAGCAGGAGAATTTAGCAATGACATCACAAAAATCTTTGAAGAAATCAACAAATTGCAATGCTGTTCAAGGATGATATGCCACTCATTTGAATCCTTAAAGTCAAACACACACTACAAGATTGAAGCTCATGCCATTGCGCACTTGGAGGCTCCGCCAGAATGGCACCCTAAACACTTGCGGTCTTCCTCTAAATCTGCACTTCCGTAATGTAACGCCGTTTTGACTGTTGGAAGAAGTCTGCTGCTGCTCGGCCAAACTGCGCATCGAGGGCGCATGTCACCCGCAAAGGGGGAGCTTGCGAGCACCCTTCTTACTTACACCTAAAATGACTCTTTTGTAAATCAAGACCGAAAGTGCATATGAAGTGTGCCATTTGGGACAGGATCTTTGTAGCCTGTTTTGTACCATGTTGGTATGGACCATGGGGTATGGACTTTACTCGACTAGATGTGTCAGTTAAAACATCAAGTTTTATCCTCAACAAATAACATTAAGGAACGACTTGTTTTTAGGAAAGAGACAAAAATATTGATGAGACTGCACCCTTAGCACATGGCAACATTGGTGGGAAAATATGTAAAGTGTACGTTATGGATTACTTTAATGGAATATAAATAGGCATAACCTATTTATTTGGTTCCTGGAATGGAACCAAAATTATTATAGAATAATATAGAATACTCAACGCATTCTCATCCCAAAGCGCCATATACAGCGCTTTTGCAAAAGCGCAAATATCCAACGCACATGGCACCATTTAACGTCTAATGAGACGCTTCGGTTATGGTTAAGTTTAGGTATGGTGTAGGGTAAGGGTTAGACCACTAGGGGGCGCCTTCTGCCCAAATATATCTGCGTCTCATTTGACGTTAAAGGGTGCCATGTGCGTTGGATATTTACGCTTTTGCAAAAGCGTCCTATATGGCGCTTTGGAATACTATGCATAAAAAGTTGAATTTACAAGCTATATTTACAAGCTTACAAGTTTTTCAGCCTTAAAATGATCCATTTAAATAAAGATTTATGTAATTGTTTGATCAGAGGTTCTCAAGTTCGGGAGGAGCACGTTCAGATAATTAACCCGAGTGGACAGCAATCAGCAATTAGCAATCAATGATAAGAGGGTACATATAGACTCAGCAGTCTTACCTCGATCCATTGACAGTTTGCAGCATCCCTCCTCCACCCCTTCTCCACACAACTAGTTCTCCACACTCCTCTTTCTAAAAATAACTTACGTACGGGGGGAGAACTCTGGGTTCGGGCAGAATTTCGAGCTCGGAGCCTTTCCTCCGGACAGCATGCCAAATATGCATTGAATCTTACTCAAAATTATATGTAGGTGTGAACTCGTGAAATATTATTTGAAGGGCTCTCTGTATAGTAAAGAAACAATATAAATATAGTCTTGTAGTGTGAATCCCTAGTAGGCTACTCAACATAGAACAAACATTCTGTAAACTTGCTTTCAATGTATTTGACATGGGCTACAGTATGTATTCATAAAACAGTCTGTCTATAACAAAGAAACATGGCACGCATTTAGCATTGATGATACAAGCAAAGAACTAGCCTATTCTCGACCATTGATGACCTTGATAAACCCTGGGAATGCTTTTGAAAGTGGAGGCATGCAATAATTATTTTCTCTCATTCTTAATCCTGAGCCTCCCACTGAGGGAAGCATTACACGCTTTCACTCAGCCCATCCTGAACATCCTTTGCTAATGATGGCCCACTATTACTTGTCAATGACCTTACACTCAAACACAGTTCGATTTACACTCTCTCCTCTGAATTTTACAGAAAGAATGGGTAACCTGAGGAATAATTGGATAAGCAAGGCCAATTAAATGGCTAAAAAATGAAAATGTGCTGATGGTGCCAAAAAGAGACGTGAAGAGAGCATTTTCTGTGCTTGATTGCCCTCACTCCTGGGCAGGGTGCATGTTTGGGCAAGAAAGAGAGAGAGAAGAAGGACTTGAAAAGGTTTGACTGCTTAGCCTAGTCCTTCAGCAGGACCCCAAGCACAGTAACCTTATATCAAAGACAGAGTGTCGAACAGGGAAGGGAACTACATTAATTATTAAAGCACTTTTGGTAACAAGCTGCGCGTCGGTAGATGCCTATTGTAAGGACGACTTCCTCCTGTTTCCAATTATCTACTTTTAACAGTCCTACAGCGCTGAGTTTCCCCTGAAGCTCACGGACAGGTCTGGCCAAGTGAGTGAGAGGTGTGTGCTAAACCGTATAGCGCTAACTGCTAACATAAGGCAAACTCACCATCTGTGTATCTACAGAGGAACAAACTGCGAGAGGAACCGGTTCGTCCCAGCTTTCAGTCTTAGATTCGGCCACAATTATAATTGTTCACTTTAGGAACGCAATACATGATCTCATTCAAAAAGCTGGTGGTTGACTCCACACATAGCAGAAATCACAACCTGTGCTGAAGGTCTTATTGGAAGGCATCTCAGGCACTCCAAAAATTTATTCATTATCTGACAGACTCGACAGCACCGGCCTGGAGTCTGCCAGTCAGATTTCTCTTATCAACTGTCTTTCGGTTTTTAGCATTTTCCACATTATTTGGTGTCTGTAATGCACTTCAGGGGGCAGACGAATCATTCTACGTTGTTCGTATTCCATCAAGTATTTCAATGTTTTTTAGGTGTTGTTTTGTTTTTAACCATATTATATAGTTATGTTTTAGTTTTTTTTATACTAATTTTATAGTATGTTATTTTCAGTATTTCATAATACTGAAGTTATTCAGCATTTCATAATATTTAATAATTGATTTCGGCTTTACTAAAATTACATTTACTTTTGGTATAATATTTAAGTGAACACCAAAATAGCCAGACCTTGAGACGGCAGAAAGTCTGGACTCCATTGCAGCTTTCATGATTGCCCAGAGCCTTCTGAGGCCACATCCACACTACTGCGTTTTCGTTTAAAAAACGGAGACCTTTTGCTACGTTTGCACCTCCCGTCCAGACTAAAACGGGAAAACGAAGACCTAAAATGGAGAAGTTTAGAAACGCTGCAGCTCCTTTTTGCGTTTTGAATCTCCGGAGGGTGTTTTAGTGTAGACGAGACAAAACGTAGGACTTCAGAAACGCTGACGCAGGGGCTGACGCTTGGCTCCATTATTGGGTGTTATCAGTCATGACGTTTCCTTCCCTGACTCGTCAATCACTGTTTACACCGGCAGACACATGCCCAGTGTTGGTGAATAGTCACGTGATCCGCGTTTTCAGTCGTTCTATTGTGGACGGAGATCATGTCTAATACGCAGATAAAACGCTGGTGTGGACGGAGATCGTATTCGTTTTAATTCTCCTTTTTTAAACGAAAACGCAGTAGTGTGGACGGGGCCTGAATGAAATATAGAGCAACAGAACGAATCACAGCCAGCTTTAGGGGAGTGGAACTGAAAAGTCCCTACAATAACAGACTGGTAAATAAAAAATCGTCGATGTACTTTAAAAAATCTATGTTGTGAACTTCACATACTTCACAAACTTTTGTAAATCCAACATTTAGTTGATCATGATAAGCGTTCATTGTTGCAAATATAAACACGACGGCTTTCCTCTTCCATGAGGGGGTTTGGAATCACAGTGGCTTTATTTCCAGGCAGACCATTTAGGAAATGTAGAATTCAAACAATTAGATGATGACTTCAAAACTCCTGAGGTATTTTCAATTTTGTGTTCCATATGGATATGGGTGTGATGTGTAAGGCTGAGTCTAACGACAAAGTGCAAAATTTAACAAAACATTTTGTACATTCATTTAAAGATGTAGTAAAGCAACACTATGTAGTTTTTCAACCTTCATAATATAATTCCAAAACCCTTGTGATGGTACATCGACTTACAATAGGTTGAATGACAGGTCTGCCATAGCCTGACAGGGTTTGTATGGCTTTTACTGGCACTTTGTAACTTCGGGGTTCGGGTAGTAACCCAAGCACAAAAAGAACTACAAAATTCGACTGCTTTACGGCATACCTCACTTCCCCCACCACCCCGAAACTGTCTCAAATTCAGACTTGAGAGCCCAACTATCATTTGTTCACTGGATGTTGTTGTCATGATTCATCATCATCATGGCCGAAGCAGCAACTAAACTAAAGAAGGTGAAGGTTTTGTCAGGTTTTGTCAGATATCAAAGGCTCCAGCATTCGCTCACTGGCGTGAGCTAAAGGAGGAGGAGGGGCGCCCGACCGAATTGATTTTTCAAATTTGCAGATTCATCTGGTAGCTTGATATTAGGCTATAATATTGACGATATATGGCTATTACCTACCACACAAACATTGAATCGAATTAGCATCCATTCTGTAAAACATTCGCCAATTGTCTACAAGGGGTGGAACGGTACATGTATTCGTATTGAACCGAAACGTACGGGTGTCACGGTTCAGTCCACGAATTTACACGGAGAATACACGGTATAAAAATAAATAAAACTTGCGTGCATATAAAGTAATGTAATGCAGAACTACGGTTAGACACGCGGGTTCTTTGGGGACACATAGCTAATCTGTACCATCGGCTAGCTCTGAACGCGAGTTCACTTCAAACGTTGGCTTTATACGTGCATCCTCGCTTTGCGTCGAACTAGACGCGAATTTAGCTCTATTCGCGTTTGGTGTGACCGCATAATTAACAGGCTGCGATGTCGAGATTGCTGTGCGTGCGTGCGTACATGAGAGAGAGAGAGAGAGAGAGAGAGAGAGAGAGAGAGAGAGAGAGAGGCGCGATAGAACAGTGGAAACATAAAAACTGTTCTTATATTTGTGTACACTCGCAATAAAACATAGCATTGTGCTTTTGTCACCCTGTAAACTGTTGACAAATTGTAACCTACAACTGTCACCAAACCAAAATCACACATACACACTGTTTTAAAAGCAAAACATATTTATCCAGCTCAAAACAGTCTGTGGGTCCCAGCTTTTGGACAGTCGTCATATTCCTCGGATCACTAATCTTACACATGCATTGATTAAAAAAAATCGAATGTGTTTTTAATGGTAGTATTATTTTATACAGAAATCAATTATTTATAATTCAGATGAGAATAAAGTTGAATTCTTGATTAATGATGTTAATAAAAATTAAGGAAAACAAATATATTGATCTGAAATATAGCAAAATAATTTTTTATTAATTCAGGTACAATTACCAAACATATCGCAAGGTCTTTTTGTCTTTTTATTCATTTAATTAATAAACTAATTATATAAAACTGTTGTCAGTGCACTACAAATAAACTGGTTCTATGCCTTTATTAATAAAACTTATTTAAAAAAATACAATGCTTCTGTATTTTTTGTTTTGCTTTTCCCTCCATTGTACCGAAATCGTACCAAACCGTGAAATTTGAACCGAGGTACGAACCGAACAGTGACTTCTGTGTACCGTTCCACCCCTATAGTCTACTATAATGACGCTGGCTTATAAACGTGAGCTACGCGATCTTTTGGCGTTTGAAAAAAAAAATAAACCCCATGAAATCAGACCCTGAGAGCAAAAGTTACATGGTGTTACTTTAACATTTAAAGTGATAGTTTGCCCAAACATAAAAAAATAAAATGTCTTTCTTTGTATGACTTGGTTTATTATGTGAAACGCATGAAAAAATATTTAGAAATCTACTTTTTTGAAAGCCAAAGAGCCCCAATGTTATAGAAGTCAATACCAGACATTATTCACTATGACCAAAATTTTTGAAACAACTATATTTTTTGCAGTATTAAAATTGATAAATCATTTAATTGTGCACATTTTATTTGATCTAATCTTCGTTTTCATTGGCAAGGTTAACAATGGCTTTAGCTGTACATTTAATAAACATACAGACTGTAGCATCCCACATGGGACATAACCGAGTAAATGCCTTTGTATAACGCAGGCAGTAAAGTTAACCAGCCACACCATTGTTTTAGGTGCTCCGTTACACACTTTTTCACAACATATTTGTTCTGCAGGGCTCCACTAAAACTCCATCTCCATCCACTCTCAGTCAGTGAGTAGCTGTTGATTAGCGTGTGATTTGTTTACACTGACTGATGGCCTTTCACCCTGAGCTGTCATTTCACACTTCCACAACCTTGTGCCAATGAACCATTTAACACCCTTCAATAAGACCACCAGCCAGCACTCACACCACCCTGAAAGAATCATGTTTATTGGGCTCAATAAAACTCTTTGTTCCTCGGGCAAGAGCAGATAACAGGCAGGCAATATCTCAGAGTACTAAATATTGCTGTTATGATGACGGAGATTGATCTGTGTATGATTGTAGAGCACAACAGTAATGCATTTTGAAGACTCACTCAGAGGTCATTATCACTTAAATTCCAGCGATGGGAACATCAGGAAGCTTTGCGTCTCGCCTACAACCTGAACTTGGTGATTCAATCAAATATTGAGTTGAGCATCTTTCCAGTTTTTCTGCTTACTTCTCTCATGTTTAATTCATTTGTGTAATTAAAATATTAATAATTGAAATTAGCATTCGACAGCAATAACGCAGCCTTTGGTACAGGAACATGTTCATGATAGATAAAGATAATTGTATGATTATTCATTATTTTGGTCATTTTAAGTGTTGGATTGATGTTGTGCAACAAAGATGAACAAAGATGAAGTTCGTTTCATGGCTCCTTTCAAAAAGACCCAACTTTTAATGGGCCAACTTTCAGCAACATGAAACGTTTCGCATATTTTCTCGAGTTTCATTTTTAATGGAGCTTTTAAGAACTTCATTAAGTACCAAGGAATGTGAGCGCAAGTATGCATTTGATGTGTTGTTTTTATTATTTTTTTTATTTTTTTTGCTGAAAAGAGCAGAACCACGCAAATCCCATTGTTGTCGGTGAAACTAAAAACAAGTAAAACTGGCCTCTGTATTAGGCAGTCAGACTGGAGTCCTTTCAAGCACAGTTGTTTGACTTATCTTCAAAGCAGAGTAGAGCCGAAACCTTTGTTTTTTGCACACCAGTACACTGGCTTGAACCTGACCCTGTTTCTTCAAGCTTGTTGAGGATTACATGTTCCTTTAGTACTGTTTGATAGTAAGAGCACTTTTTTCTCATTTATAATTCATTTTCTCCTGATTTATTATTCATTTGATCTAAAATTTCATTAATTTTCTAAAATGTTCCAATTGGGTTTTTCTAGCTCAGGCAAGAATTTCTTTGTCCCTTTTTATAGATGGTTATTATTCTTTAATGTCTCGTGTTGTAGAGGTTATCATCTTCTAGGGGCAAACAGCATTTTTAAAAGTTTTAATCAGCCTTTAATGAAAAGGGTCAGTGTCAGATTGGTGAGATTATGTCTTTCTCTCTGTATTTTTTTTCTTCTCAATTTCTTTCACTATTGTTTAGTCATTTTCTTTTCATGGTCTCCTAGTTGCTCTCTCTTTCTCTAAAATAAAGCGGCTGCACTAATTACAAACTGTAGCACATGGCTGGTCAAACTGGAACGGGAGTCCCTGTATAAGAAACTGATATATGAGTTATATGGTCATTTAGGTGGCAATATGCAGTATGAAGTTGTGCAAGTTTATAGTCTCATTATAATGTTCCACATATACTCTTCTCTAGAGACTTTCTTATAATGTTAATGCCTTCTCACTCACTTCTGATATTTTTTTTTTTTTTTTTTTTTTTTTGCACAAGGCTGGAAATACTTCTCTTCACCTACCCCATTTATAATTCCCTTTTTTTTTCATTTAAATAACTAATATTACATTGACTGCAACTTAAGCCTTAGGCTTAATTTATTTTAGAAGAACAATTTAATGCCTGACACAATTAACCCTGTACAGTGAGTTGGTCATCCCAGACTGGACTATAAAATCATCTCATACTATCCACAGTGAAGGATCTGGGTGATGCAGATAAACTTTGTGCTGGGTTTAAATTTTACTTGCAAATAAGTCATAGTTAATTTCTATTGCACATTTCCCAAAACGCATTGTTATTCAAGTTGTATGTAAAAATAAGAGCATATAGTTATTGGATATACCAGGCCTATACATATACTTATGTATTTAACTTATAAGGTTTATTAAATTAATAAAAAAAATATATATATATATATATATATATATATATATATATATATATATATATATATATATATATATGTATATATATATATATATATATATATATATATATATATATATATATATATATATGGTGAATATTTATTAATATAATAAAATATATAGCTGAAAAATGTGACCTACTTTAGTGCCTTTGAACCTGTTTCCAGAAAAGGGCATACTTTAAGATGAGCATTTACATGCCACTTTGAGAAACCAGTGTTAATTTGTCATACAACAAGATTTCAAGAGCGTTATTTGCAATGTTTTTGGAAAACCCAGCCATTGGTATTTTATTCAATCCAAGTACTATAGTTTAAGATCAAGATACAAAGACTGTCTCACCCTTAGGCCTGAATAGAGCAGAATAATGCAAATGCATGCATTCATACATGCCATCATATAGCCGGTGCATCTACAAGCCCCAAATGTCAGTAGTATTATCAGGTGCCTGTTTTGGTCGAATTTGCATCTGGCAGCATCAGTGTGGGCCCATTTCTAAAGAGCAGAGGTTCAGAGCAGTCACAGCTTAGCATTCATATTGATAAGGGTGTACTCAAAGGAGGGCTAAGAAATGCATTTGCCATGTCAAAGCTGGACAAATTCCCCCTGCTGCCTGCTATGAGGTTGTGCTCTTCTGAGGTTCAAAGAGAGAATGACAAAGAGGAAAATTGTCAGGTGCAATGACTGAGAATAAGACCAGCGCAGATAGAGAGAGCTGGCACGGACGCTGAGCTGTAATTATGGCCAGGGTGACTATAGTCTGAGCCTCAGACAGAACAACCGACCGCCCACAGTCTGATCACTGACCATCTCATGCATATTGCACACTGAGAAAAGCATAAAAGACTGTCTTGATTTGTAAGTTCGAATCTAGCTGATATTGCACAATTACTGTAAGAGCACCAAGGGTTTTTATCAGTCAGCCTTATACAAAGTTGTTTGTGCCTGGTACCAGCACTGATACGAGTGCAGCAAGTTAACTAGATATCCACATGCAACTGTAGGCCTATATTCTTATATTTCTTCAGAACGGCTTAGGCACCATGACAAAACAAATAATCTTTTACCTGAGCTGTGAATGTGAGCTTGCAGCTTAAACTGAATGTAATGTTTTTAGCAAAACAGTTTCACACACACTCAGGTCTTTTTGAATCATTCTAATGAATTTCAGTAGTTTTTTTTTTTTTTTTTATCATTTCGATGTATATTGTTACTCACCAATCGATAAAGAATATTGTGATATTTTTGCAGACAATTTTTTATATTATTAATTTGCCTTATATCATGATATATTTTTACTGACCAAAATGATGAAGAATATTTATATAAGATTTAAAAAAAAAATACAGAAGCCAATGCAAAGGTGACTTAAATGATAGGTAAACAAGCATGAGGAATTTTTCCAAGAGACAAAACGATGCAAGCTGACCAAAACCCTGACAGGCTATACTTTGTGAAAGACAATTATACTGTATATTCATCAACTGAGAAATTTTGCTGTGTTTGTCAAAGCAAAAATACATTAGGTTATACTGTCGCTGTGATTAACTCTCCTGTTTTTACATAGCATTTGAATTTATTTTGCATGCACATGGAGTATTATAAAACAGCCCATTCTCACTCCCAAGGCGTCACTTAACTGACGCCTTGGGAAGCATTTGGACATGCTTCAATATCTGACGCTTTAGGCGCCCTTTAGCGTCAGTTAGATGACGCCCTAGGATCGTGTGTACCCTACCCCCACCCCACACCTAAACCTAACCGCGTCCTCTAACAGACGCTTTCCTTTAGCGTCAGTTAGATGACGCCGTAGAATCGCGTCATGTAAGTGACGCTAAAGGGCGCCTAAAACGTCAAATATTGAAGCATGGTCAAAGGTGACGCCTTGGGGTGAGAATGCGTTGTATAAAAGGCAGACCACAAATGTTCAATATGTACCCAAGGCGTCACCTTTGACCATGCTTCAATATTTGACGTTTTAGGCGCCCTTTAGCGTCACTTACATGACGCGATCCTACGGCGTCATCCAACTGACGCTAAAGGAAAGCGTCTGTTAGAGGACGCGGTTAGGTTTAGGTGTGGGGTGGGTAGGGTACACGCGATCCTAGGGCGTCATCTAACTGACGCTAAAGGGCGCCTAAAGCGTCAGATATTGAAGCATGTCCAAATGCTTCCCAAGGCGTCAGTTAAGTGACGCCTTGGGGGTGAGAATGCGTTGATATGTAATGACAACGCATTCTCACCCCAAGGCGTCACCTTTGACCATGCTTCAATATTTGACGTTTTAGGCGCCCTTTAACGTCACTTACATGACGCGATCCTACGGCGTCATCTAACTGACGCTAAAGGAAAGCGTCAGTTAGAGGACGCGGTTAGGTTTAGGTGTGGGGTGGGGGTAGGGTACACGCGATCCTAGGGCGTCATCTAACTGACGCTAAAGGGCGCCTAAAGCGTCAGATATTGAAGCATGTCCAAATGCTTCCCAAGGCGTCAGTTAGGTGACGCCTTGGGAGTGAGAATGGGCTGGTAATGATGGAGGTATCAGCTGTATGTGAAAGAGTCTGCAGCTGTGCATTGTTCCACACAGGCAGGGTGGCTGCAAACACAGCATGTGAAGTAAAATGAACACACATTCTTATCAGATGCAGATTTTTCTGCAGCATGTGTGTAGTTGGCTGGCACATAGCGGTGCAGGGGCCGCTGGTCTGCGCCGGGGGGCATGCTAAGGATAATTGGAGGGCCGGCATATTAAGAATGAGGCCAGGCAGCCCCGTCTGCTCAGGGGGGTCAACGCTCTGCACTCACAGCTGGTCATTAGTGACCCACGCAGAAAGGAATATGGAGCTATGCTAAAAAACCTATTAAAATTTTAGCTCAGTGGCTGTGACAACATTACAGGAGAGAGGTGACGGAGGGAGATTAATCTTTATTGGGCGATTAGCGAAACGGGACACACTGTGTTGCCAAGTACAGAGCTGACACACACAGAGTAAGGCCGAAATCTAATCGAAAGTAGATGTTGCATTCTATCTGAATAGCAGAACTCTGAAGGGAAAACTTATTAGGATTTAATCACTTGCATTTAAACTTGTGTACTGTATCTGTATTTAATATTTCCAGGTTTTTTTTGTTTTTCATGGGGGGGGGGGATAATTCCAATAAATTATCTCAGGTTGCAAAATAAATTGCCACCCAGGATCTCATGATTATAAATTGCTAAATTAATTTCTTGAAGTGACTGTTGCACATACCGTTCACTATTAAGAGCCCTTCTTTTATGGATTCAGCTGTTTCCTTCTGTTTGGAACAACCCATCAAGTAGTATGCCCTTCAAAAAAGTTGTTCGAAATTCACCCGACAGAGCGTTTGTGTCATTCACAACAGTCATTTTAAACATAGTCTCACAAGCCAAAAGCTAGAATCATGTTCAAAGGTTCAAAAAACTCCAAAAGTGACTAAAACTTTTGTCACTTTTGACTAAAACAAACAAATAATATTCTATTTCAAATCAGTAGCAGTGTCAGTGATTAAAAGCAATGCATTAATGAGATTTTGAATTATGTGGAAAACAAACTCTCCAAGGCTCTACAAAATAAAGGTACACCTTGAGGGGGGAAAAGTGATCAACAAAACACTACGAAATGACCAACAACCTCGTCCAACCTCGAAACTAAAGAATCCAGGATCTGAAGGTAGATAATAAAGACAAAAGAAGAAAAAAAAGAAAAACATGGCCTCAGCATCTTCTTTTATCGCCCACATTAATTTGTTCTCCAGAACAACAAATGATTTTTCCAGCTCTTGTGAGGATTTTGTTTTTCTTTTATGTGCTTCTCAGACATTAATTATATATTTTTATATAGAATATGCAAAAAGAAATCTGAATGTTGGAAGGCAAGGTGATTAAATATTAAACAATGCAGAAATCATTCTGTTACCTAAAGGGATGCTATTTCTTTTTCTTCTTTTTCCATCTTCCTCTTTTTCGTGGTCTTTGTGTGTGTCGAAAATTCCTTTAAAGTACCGGTATACTCTGAAGGCATCCAACGGCAGACCCTGGTGAAGTTTGTTTCAGACCCCAGCTATTTATTATGGAGTGTGAGGCGGCCGGGTCACTTCACTAAACTAATGTGTCATTACTCGCCGGCTGCAGCACTGACCAAAGCGCTTGCAATATGCATTGAGTTTGAATTATTTCTCTGCCCTCTGGCAGCAACAGTGAGGAAGGAGGCATACGAGACAGAGAGAGAGAGAAATGAGCAACAAAAAAAAAAAGGAGGAGAGAGGAGATTCTGCGCAGTTTGGGTCTGATCCTAAGGGAAGCATTAGCAAACCTTTGAAGGGGGAAAAAGGCATCTGCACCATAACTGAGACTAACACTGCAGGGTGAGGGGGTCACAGTCCATTCCACCATGCAGCTATTTCTGGTAGCCGGGCCTGAGGAAGAGGAGGGGCCGAGGGAGACTCGCAGCATTCTGCACTCAGTCTGAAAGGAAACTTCACGGCAGGTCTTCGTCGGTGTTAAGCGGATGCTCTCATCCAGTAGCGGCGGTAAACAAACGCAATCGTTAGGGTGGGTTCAGGGCTTGTGGCCTCCTGGTGCAGTAGACCTGGGGCTGGGAAGATCAAAGAGACTCTGGCAAAGGAGGACTGTTCTCTTTGTGCAGGCTGTGAGCCCGCAGGGCTCTGACTCACATACAGTACCTGAATCAATCCACTGCATCATCTCATACTCTCTCAGAGACTTTCAGCTCTGTTCAACATGTTTCACCCGAGGAATGGCTGGATAAAGAAGCATCATGCCCATTCAAACTGCTCAGATTTTTGAGCCAAGTGGATTTTGAATGCAACTTCCAAATATATATATATATATATATATATATGTATTGTATTGTATTGTATGTTTGAAAATGTTAGTGAAACCAGTGCTTAGAAGAACCACTGAGTTGTTAAAGTTGTTCCTTTTCTTCTTAGGGAATCAAGTAAGCCAGGACTTTGTGAAAGAATGTACCAATTTTCATAAACAATTGTTTTAGTACTTTAAAGGAATAAATATTTAAATATTTAAAATAAATACTCTGCCGTATTCATAAAATAACAATAAACTGGTAACTTCATTCATATTCAAAACATTTGGTAACACTTTATTTTGATAGACCCCTTATAAGTGACTAGAGTTAGACGTAGTAAGACTGTCTTGCTAACTCTTTACTGTGATGGTCCTCAAACAGACATTCTATACTGGTATTCTACATTCGAAGTAACTTTGCAACAACATGTCTGCTTACTCTAACCCTACCAGTCTACTAATACTCTACCAACACTTTAACACTCTGAGAGTTAGCCGATGAGTAGATGCAATGTTACACTCTAAAAAATGCTGGGTTGTTTTAACCCAATTTTGGGTCAAATATGGACAAACCCGAAATGTTGGGTTAAAAATGTAATGTAAAAATTTAACCCAACGGCTGGGTTAGTCCATATTTGACCCAAAGTTGGGTTAAAACAACCCAGCATTTTTTAGAGTGTACTTAGTCAACGGAATGTGTTAAGGGACCATCAAAAAAAAATTGAAACCAAAAATACTACTGACAAATCATGTGTATCTTCATGCAAATTCTCACTTAAACATCCAGTTAGTTACTACATTTAAGATTTTAAGTCTACAACATAGTACATCACAGGATCGGTGAACATGATTTCCACAAGTACAACAGGTTTCTGGATCAACATCTTTGTTGATCCTGGAACAAGATTCCAATCAAACAATCAGATTTGAGGGACAAGCTTACACTTTGTGTCAGGTTTAGGATTGCAAAAAGAATAGGTGCTATCATATTATTCACCTATCATTTCCCTTTGATTTTAGGGAGAAGATGTAGGGTTAGGTTTGATAGCTTTAGGACTACGTTTTTGTTTGTTTTTTTGACCGGAATGTTGTTCCAGGGTCAACAAAATTTCTTGATCCAGGCACATATTAGGCAAAATCGCAACCTGTACACTAAAAATATGCGTTTAATTCACTAATTATATAACTTTTTTTGGAGTCATTTGTTCTAGAAATGACTATATTGGTCAGCTGTTTTGCAGTGTTTTTGACTCAGCAGTGATGTGACACTGTTGAATACGTTTTACTGGAAACTCTCTTCACTCCTGCGTCAGTGGAAGAATGCATGTTCTTTTGCTTTTGTTTTTCAGCAGTGGAACTGGTCTGGAATAATGCCCCTGGTGAGAGACATTTTTAATTTTGGCTTCACTTCATCTGACATTCTTAATATTTGAAATGGATTTTTTTTTTTAGACAACTAGGAGATGAGAACATCATCTAACTGACGCTTTTGACCATACATCAACATCCGACGTTTTAGGGCACCCTTCAACCCGGTCTCATCCCAAGACGTCATATAACTGAAGTTTTGGGACGTCTTTTGACCATACGTCAACTTTCGCCTTTTTAAACATCGGTAGATGAGGTTATGGGATCCTAACTCTACCCCAGACCTAAACCTAACCCTAAACCTAACCCGTCACCTAACTGACGTTAAAGGTAAAGCGTCAATTGTATGACGGCCCGGGATCGCCATCTACCGACGTTTAAGGGGGCCCTAAAAAGGCGGATATTGACGTATGGTCAAAAGACGTCCCAAGACGTCAGTTATATGACTTTTTGGGATGAGACTGTGTTACACCCTTTAACGTCAGTTAGATGACGCTATCTAACCCTAACTCTACCCCCTAAAGGTAAAGCGTCAGTTGGATGACGCCCTAGGATCGTCATCTAACTGACGTTAAAGGGTACCCTAAAATGTCGGATGTTGACATACAGTATGGTCAAAAACGTCAGTTAGATGACGTCCTGGGATGAGAATGTGTTCAGCAGAGAAAGCTTTTTGGACACATTGGTTCCACAGTCAGCAAGTTAATCTGTGAGAGCAGTCTTGCAAAACAAACCATCACCGTCACAAAGGATCTGCCACCTGGATCTGTTTTCCCTCAACAACCGTGTGCACCATCACTGAAAACACACACACGTTTTGTGGTCTCTGTAGGTCAACGAAAACTTGCTAGAAGAGCAAAATGATGACAAAACCTCATAAGTGGTAAATAAACAAGTTTTAAAAGAAGTCTTCACCAAGCAGAATAGCCCCCATATCATATTAAAATGCATCAGTTTTCGTCAAACAGGAATAAACAAATCTGTGGAGGAGAGCCAAAATGGTGTTGCTAATGCTTCCCCTTTGGAAAGGCCTGCGTTTGGCCCCGTGGGCAGAGGAATGATTGGCAGGCAGAGGAAAGTAGGAGCGAGACCCGGAGGGGAATGAGCGCGGCAGGGATTTGGCTTCACCAGCCCTCCCTCCATGTTTTGAAATCTAAGAATAAACAGCGATAAGGCTCCAAACTCTTCCCGCCGTTTAATCTTCCCTCCACCCTGTCTCGCTGGGCAGCCTACCTCAAATGGACTGGGAGAGAGAGAGTGGGCATGCATGGCTGCTCTCACCTGCGCAGGCTGGCTGTGCGGGCAGGACGATCCCCCTGACTGCAGCGCTAATCGCCTTTAACAGGAAGCTCCAGTGTCTCTGCTTATGATTCTTCCCCATCTGTCTTTCTCTTCAGCGATGAAGGCATCCGTCGAGATTTCTTCCCCTTCTACTGTATCCCATTATGTTGTCTTTCATGCTGCTTTCTTAGTTTGTCTTTCAAAGCAACTGTGGATGTCCTCTTTTAGCCACTGAAAATTGTAGACCAGTGATTCTCTAATTTTTCAGATAAAGTATCACCTTTGATCAAATTAGACCTTCCAAGTACCACCCAAACACAACAATATTTCACTTATTTCTGAAAATCTGTGAACATAATTCCATCAGAGCAGCATCTAAAAGATACACAAAACAACAAAAGCAAGATTAATACAGTTTTACGAATACACATTTTATACTGATTTTGCCGTCCAGTGCACACACAGTATATAATGGAATTTGGGTCAATGTAGCCAACATTTTGTGTATTAGCACTTAAAAATTTGCCTCAATAAACTCTACTGTTTTTTAAATAGTTAGTAAGGTAGTTGTTAAGTTTAGGAATTGGGATTTAGGGATGTAGAATATGGTCTACCATTAATTAATATGTGCTTAAGTACATACCAGCCAATATCCTAAGCCCCTTTCACACACAGATTCCAGAAAATACACGGATAATGTGACCCAGCATTTGTCCCGGAATTGTTTGATTTCGGTTTATTCACACTGCCAGTGATTTGCCGGGATCTGTGAGTGCGTTCACACACAACCGGTAAAAATCCCAGGAAGACACATGACGTCAGGATGACACGTATAACGGACACGTCGAAAACATGTAAACGCGCATACCGAACACGCGCTGTTAAACGATCTCTGCTTCAGTACGGATAGTGAGGAGCTCCTGGTCTCTGCTTCGCTCCAGTTTGCAGCTATTTGTTCCTTTCTTTGTTGATGATGAACACAAACTTTCTTCTAGAGCAACAGAGTCGCGCGATGGCACGAGCGTCATCACTATTTACACACCCTTTACGGCATTGGTCCTGGCTTTTGTTCGCACAGCGCGCGTTCCTGGACTGATTCCGGCAATGTTACTAGGTCCCCACCCAGATAGCAAACTGACATTGAATCAACGTGGAAATATGACATCAAAACAACATTGTTGTTTTGCTCAACGAATTAACGTTGAACCAACGTCAGATGCGTCATTCTTTCAAAACTAACGGAAAATCAACTTGAAATCAACGCGTTGTTTCAACGTTATGAAAGCAAACCAATTTTCGATTTCATTTAGCTTTGAAGAATGCCGCGTCTGACGTTGGTTCAACGTTAATTCGATGAGCAAATCAACGTTGTTTCAATGTCACGAGAGACGTCGTTTCCACGTTGATTCAATGTCAGTTTGCTGTCTGGGCAACCCGGGATCAAGAATCAATCCCAGGTCGTGTTTGCGTTCACACAGAAGGCGTTCTGGCAATTTGCCGGCAATTTCCCGGGATCAACTCGTTGTGTGAAAGGGGCTCTATAGTAATATGCTAATAAACAACTAATTAGTGAGAATTGGATCCTAAGGTGTTACCATATATAATTACCCAGATAGCAAACTGACATTGAATCAACGTGGAAACATGACATCGAAACAACGTTGATATGACATTGTTTTGCTCATCGAATTAACGTTGAACCAACGTCAGACGCGGCATTCTTTCAAAACTAACGGAAAATCAGCTTGAAATCAACGTTGTTTCAACGTTATGAAAGCAAACCGATTTTCGATTTTCATTTAGCTTTGAAGAATGCCGCGTCTGACGTTGGTTCAACGTTAATTCGATGAGCAAAATCAACGTTGTTTCGATGTCATGAGAGACGTCGTTTCCACGTTTATTCAATGTCAGTTTGCTGTCTGGGTATATAATTATATAACTTCATTTTTATTGATTTGTTCATGAACAGAACAGAATTGATTTGTGTTTTTTTTTTTTAATGCAAAAGAGTTTATTTTCACTTTTGATCATTTTAATGCATCCTTTCTGAATAACATTAGTATATGAATTAAAATATAAATCAACTATAAATTGTCACAGTCTCCGTCTGCACCATTCTGTCTTCGTCATCTTCACTACACTTCCCAGCATCCTCTTGTCTCCACACCTGAACTCACTCCCTCAATCATCCACCTGTTCATCGTTTTCATCATCTGTGACACCTGTCTTTACCTTGTTATGTTTGATTCATGCTTGTATTTAGTTTGCTCCTGTTCAGTCTGTTCTTGTTGGTCGTTGTCAATGTTACCATGTTGCCCTCCTGAACCTGTTTGTTGTTTTATTTTTGAGTAAATCTTTGAAGTGGAGCCTTTTTTGCATCAGTCTTTCTTTATCTACACCATACCCGTGACATAAATATTGTTTTCTAGTTCTTTATTTGTTGAACATTTCAGAAATCTCTAATTTTTCTTTATATTGATACATTATTGTCTCTCTTTTCTATCTTTTTTTATATAGCCCTAACTTTATAGTAAACAGTGTGTGAGACAGAGTCTCGTACAACCCAAAGAAAGATTCATATAGCAGCCTTGTATACTCTTAGTGTTTTAGTGAGAATATTTTTATATTACAGACCCCTGTGAACTGTGTCCTGATGACCAGAAAGCTGCAGCAACATTATCGCTATTATTCACTTACAAATGTCCCACAGAAAAACAAATTATGAATGAAAAATGTGGCAGGGCGAGTAAGAGAAAGCTGATGAATAGAAAGTCAGAAATGGAGTGAAAGAGAGAAAGAGTGTGACAGAGAGAGATAGAGAGAGAGCAGTCGGGGCGGCTCGGTGTCAGCTGACATATATAATTACAGAAATGGTTCTCTCTCCCTAAACCATTATTTATTTTAGCAGTTCTGACCCACTGCTGTGGCTCTACCACCCCCACTCCTGCCAAAAAGTGGCTTTTTTAACTGAAAGCTTTCCAAACAAGCCTCACTAGTACTTGGCTTCTCTCCAAGAAACTGTGTATTTTGGTGAATCTGGCCTGTTTTACTATGAGTCCAGTGCTGGATCGGAACTACTCAGCTAATTTGTGTGTGTGCATGCATGTGTGATTGCGTGTTTGACTATACACAAATGGTGTGAAAGCGAAAAGTTTTAGCCTCACTAAAAGGTGTGATAAAAAAGACAAACAGAAGGACAGAAATTGAAACAACCATGTTGTACAGTGTGATTGCAGACTACAATCCCCTCTGTTTAAGCAAACTGGTACAGTCCAAAGATTTTTTTTTTAAAAAAACAGATAAGGACTCAGAATGAGAGGTTAAAATAACTAACTAAAGGTGTGAATTTGCTAAAGAGGTAAATACAGGAAAATGTCACTCATCGCATGATTAAAGTTCAGCCCTAGTGGCTGCGTTCCTCTGTTCTGAAAAGAGTCTGTTTAAATTTGACAGTATCTGTACATTTTTTGGTTATTAGAAGCAGTGTTAAGACAGCTACTTTAAAACTAGCTTGTCAAGTAATAATCAACACATGATTTAAGAGAGTTAAACCTCAGTCAACTCTGAACTAGTTATCAACATCACAGGCAACTCAGAAAAAAATCAGCTGACTAAGGGGACAATGAATTTTGCATGCACACTTATTACAAGATGGATTAAACAACATGTCTTAATTCTTTCCAAATTAGGAATAGTGTAAGTTGTAGATTAGAGGTGAAAAAATCATTGTATTATTGAGTTTATTCATAGTAGAAAATTCCATCTCTTTTTAAGATTTTGTTCATTTATTTTTTTAGATGCCATGGAAAGCACAATTTCAGGATTCCCATTCTTCTTTTCCAAAGGTGATGAGTGAATTGTAACCTTTAGCCCCTGTTAGATCTGACAGGTTGTTACAACAGAGGCATGTGAGACTGCTAAAACACACCCTGGTGGACAAATTCCTACACTACAGGCACAGGATCAGAGAGGAACAGCACCGTAAGCCAAAAAAAAAACTGACAATGAACCAAAAACATACAATAGAGTCATAATATGCTGAGAAAGATATTTACTTGTGTGTATTTCAGTGCAGTTTGTGGTTTATTGGTTTCAAAATATGGTAGCAGAATTGTTACGCTTTGAAGAAGAGCTGAAATACTTGTATAAAAAGGTATGTGTGTGAGAGGGTGTGTGTGTGTGCGTGAGGTATGATAGATGAGCCAAAACAATAAAAGGTGGCCCCTAACTGAAAGATGCACTCTGTCAAAGAAAATAAATAACTTCAAGCCTCATCACCTTCTTAGAGAAAAAAAAAAGTTTCACCACATGAATATGCAAATATATCAGCGAGTTTGCGTTTGTTTACAAAGCTGCTGCTTTTGTGTCGAGCAATTAAAAGCGCAAACATTTCTTTCTTCTCGCTCTCGTCCCATGAATACTCATATCTGTAGAGATGATATGTAAAAGCTGGCAAATGCATGCAGATTATTAATGCAAATGCAATGCAACTTATTCATTTGTTGACATGAAAGGAATGAATGCCGTATTCAGCATTATCCCGCGGGCTGTGAGTTGCGGCCGGGCCGGGCCACATACTGCGCTAGCACCCGTGATTTTCTCTCCCCTTCACCCTGACCACGGAATCAAGCTGGTCGGATCCTATTGGATCCAGGGCCGGACACAGGGGACAGGCATTGTCACAATGCATGAGAAGAGTCGCTTGCATCAACACACCCCCTCTGCTTCTATCTGAGATATTTATAATTATAATGAGGATGATGATGACCAGGTCAAAGCGGCCTGCGCAAGCAGCCCCATCCGCAGGCTTATCGGAATAACCTCCTGCTCCCTGGATCTTCCATCCGAATACACACATACATTTGGACATAACCATGCAAATCAGTCTCGGATGCGCCCTGCGGAGAGGCAGCGGTCGATCCCCCACGGACAGAACGCTGTCCTTCTTCGTGACCTGTGTCACCAGGAATCAGCAGTCGCTTCTCAGCCGTCCCCCTGACCCACGCATTAGCATCCGTGTGCTGTGCATTGTTTGCTCGCTTTTTAATGCAGTGTTTTTATATGCTGAATATGCAGTAAAAGACGGAGGGAATGTCCTATGGGTAGGAAATGCTAATTGCTGTAATCGTATGACTCATTTGGCTGTTTTTAACGGAATAGTGCGTGTTGTAATTTATGTTACACACTCATGTCTTTTGAAATCCAAAGAAGTATGTCCGATTGTTCAAGCTTTTTGTTTTCATCACTGAAAGTCAATGGTGATGAAGGCTTCAAGCAAGATTTTAATAAGCAACGCCTTAAATTTCAGTAGGTTCCTGCACAAAACTACCAAATGGCTTCAGAAAACTACGACTTTTGTGATGCTTTTAATGGTGCTTTTTCCTTTATTGAGCTTGACATTCTGCTCACCATCAACTTTCATTGTATTGCATTGCAGGTTTGGAATGACAGGAGTAAAACCATGGCAGATTTTTTTTGTTTGTTTTAACTGTCCTTTTAAGTGGTTTGGTATCCAGTTAAATTTGTTGCATGGGTTAGAGAAAAAGAGCTTATGTCATCTATGTGTGCGTAATAGCAAGTCAATAGCTAGAAAAGTACCATTGCTCATCCTGAGAGGAATTTCTCTCATCCTTTTAAGATTTTCATGTGACTCAAGATCAATGCCGTTTTATTTATTTGAATAGTGCGGGATCAATAGTCAGCCACGGTGAAGAGTGTGACCACTGAAAGACGAGCCATATGCAAAATATGGCCATCAACTCACCAGAGCCTGTCCTGTTTCCATCTCTCCTGTTGTCTTTCTCTTTCTCTTCCTTAAGATGTATTTTATTGAGAAACAAAACTGCATATGAAGAGTTTGGTTCCAAAACGCTATAAATCCATTTTGATGAATTTGAGTAAAACTGTGTTTTCTTTAGCAGGAAAATGGGAAGATGAAAACCACTATTTTCGGTTTCAAATTTTCACATAGCATTTGTAGGTTATAATAATTATAAATAAAAAATGAAATCCAGGTTTTGATTTCCAAAGATTTATTATAAAAACAGATCGTTTTTTCCCCAAAATGCAATAAATGCAATAAATCCAATAATTTCTTTTTTTTCAAAATGCAATTAATCAAAATAAAATTTTATAAACATTGAATTTCTTGTGCATACTATAAATCCATTGCTTTAATATAACAATATTCGGTAACACTTTAAGGGTTCATGTCATGAATTATCATGAATTCATGGATAAATGAATTATGCATTAATTCATATTAATATCATCAGGAACTATCAACGTTTTTTTTAACAGTTCAACGTTTTTCATTCATGACTTCATGGATGAACAAAACCTTAATTAAAACATTAACTAAGACGAGCACATCATCATGAATTATGATTTATTAAGCATGATCTAATGTTATGCATATACATCGCTGTTGTCAACCTTGGGACGTCGCCGCTGAACTTTTGACGGCGATCAGCTGTAAACTGGCTTGGTCCTGCTCGGTTTTCGTTGACTTTGAATAAAACAACTGAAAGTTTTCCAAAAGATCCTCTGGGGGTCAGTGTGTCAGCGTGACAGAAGTTTGATGCTGTCGTGTGAGAACAAGCAACAGCCGGCATTTCCTCCTCCCGAGTCCATCTTCTTCCTCACGTAAATGATTCGATTTCGATGTCACGTTTACCCATGCAGGATGCCTTACCCTCCGCAGGTTCACCAATGCTGTCAAAATTATTCATTTTTTTTGTTTGTTTGTTGATCGAAAGGACAAAATAGAGAAAACCTAGGAAGCCAGGTTAGTTAAAGCGCTGCCGTTACTGTTTACATTGCGTGGAATGGTGCGTTGTGATTGGTTTAGCGGATATGTGGCATTTTGCAGAAAACGGAGACTGGCGTTTGTCGCGGTTTGGAAAGAAAGGGAGAAAACATTACATAATAACACGGCGGATATCCCATTTTACGTAAAATTAAACATTGTTTTGTATCTGGTCGGTATTGAAAAGTCCGATTTTTGCAGTAACTCATTTTTTTAAAAAATGGCGTTCATCGCGTTTTGGAACCAAACTCTTCATATATACATTCACCTAAAGGATTATTAGGAAAACCTGTTCAGTTTCTCATTAATAAAACCTAATCCAATCAACCAATCACAATGCAGTTTCTTCGATGCCTTTAGGGGTGTGGTCCTGGTCAAGACAATCTCCTGAACTCCAAACTGAACATCAGAATGATGAGAACCTGACCACTCCTTGCTGTCTGACGCTAGGATAGAACAGTTGTCCCTTGTGGCGTTTCCGACGGCTCGTGGGCGGCAGCTCCGTGTCTGTGAGGGGAGGTGGAGAAGGTGAGAGTGAGGCTCGAGGGAGGGAGTCCAGTAAGCGCGTCGCGGTGGCTACAGGTTCCGGCGGCCTTTGAGAACGGCGCTTCTTTTTGCGCGATCCTGCAAAGGGCGGAGTGTGAGGGTTGAACATTTCAACTCGAGCCCAAAGGGTTGACATCGAAAGTGCACCGCAGAGCTCGCAACCCCCTGACAAGAGAGCAAGAGCTGCGTGTTCCTGGCCCAGACATAGTGCAGATAACATGGCGGTCTCCATCGCAGAGCGGGGCTCTGCACAAGCCACAAGAAGTGGGAAAAAAAACGCTCGCCACTCTTTTAGAGTGAGTTTTAGCAAGGAAAAAGGATACGTCGCCGGATAGCATCTCGCTCTGAAGGCTGAAGGTGGCGAAGATGGCCGGCTTCTTCAGGTGTTGTCCTTAGTTGGCTTGTCGCCATCCTCGACGATCCAGCAATGTGACTCTCTCTAGATCCAGCAAATGCGACGAGCTTCGCTGAAGAGATGAAAATCAGAGAAACAGCCTCTCCGAGCCCTGCTTGTATACTTTTTTGGCTTCAATGTCTCGAAAAGATGAATCTTTCATGTAATGTAAGCTAACTCACACAATACGAGAGAGAACTGGTATATTTGGAACCCAACAATACATTGGTCAAACATATTGATTTTTCTTTTATGCCAAAAATCATTAGGATATTAAGAAAAGATCCTGTTCCGTGAACATATTTTGTAAATTTCGTACCGTAAATATTTTGCATCCTCAGATTCCAGATTTTCAAATAGTTGGATCTTGGTCAAACATGTCCTATTCTATCATCAATGGAAAGCTTATTTATTCAGCTTTCAGTTGATGTATAAATCTCAATTTCTCAATGTGGCTGCATGGTTTTGTGGACCATCGTCACATATAATGTTTGTGTTTTTCATAAAAAACAAGAAAACAAGTCCAATATACATAACATATGTAATTTAGTTTGACACGTAAGTTTGGGGTTGGATACTTTTTTTTTTATGATCTAATGCTCTGCACTTAAAAAAAAGAGAATATTGAGAAATATTGAAAAATTGAAATAATGAGAAATATTATTCTTGTTTTCTATTTTCTACTAAACAGCTTAATATTTTACATTTATTTATTTATTTATTTGGTCATCATTCATTTTTATTGTGTGCAGCTTGGACTTTCAGCAAAATATCTCCTATAGTGTTCCACACAAGAAAGAAAATCATATAGGTTTAGAACAGCATACGGGTGAGTAAATGATGACAGAATTTCCATTTTTTTAATGAACTATTCCTTTCGAAGGATTTTTTGATCTTTCACTCTTCTTTCTTTCTTTCTCTCTTGCTCTCTCTCTCGCAAAGATTGGCTATGGAATGGATTAGTGCTCTGCAACATCACTTCAACTCCCAGGCCAGCCAGTGTGTGTGCCCCCACTCCACATTTGTGTTTAATCTTATTTAAATGAAAGGGACTTTGGCAAGAAGGCGGCAGGGAGTGCCAGCCTGCACTCCGGAGCTGGGGAGGAGGATAATGCCCAGCTCGGTGGCAGTGAGAACAGGGTTTGGGGGGGCCGGAGGGTGGAGAGTCCGATCCAGCCCAGCAGGAAGCTCCAGATGTGAGGCCACAGAGCTGACAGTGCTTGTTCCCTCTGGGAAAGAGTGTGGCTAACATAGCTCAGAGAAAATGAGGAACAGAGAAAGAAATACAAAGAGAGAGAGAGAGAGAGAGAGAGAGAGAGAGAGAGAGAGAGAGAGAGAGAGAGAGAAGGAAGGGAGGGAGGGAGGGTGACAGGCCGCTGTAATTTATTCTTGTGAATTGGACAAAGTTTGGAGTAAACATACTGTAGGTGCAGAGGAACAGAGAGTCCTGTGAACTGTGAAAGTGTGAATCCTCCAGCCCTCTTCTTTCTGTGCAAAGGACGTGATGATAGTCTCTTTGCCCATTTTAGCCATTTGTATCATTAGATGGTGATACAACTGTCCTGAAATCATTATAACTGAAAAGAATCATTTAAAATCATTTAGCGTATTTAAACATAACTGCTTCACTGTTATTGAAATCTGAAAAACAACAAAATAAAAGTCATGTGATATACGACTTCCAAAAACTTTTGATATACAACAAAATGGTTGTATATCATATCATGCTCACGTAAATGTACCCAAAAAGGAAAATTTAAACAGTAGTTGATGCAGAAAAAAACTGATTGGTTTTGGCTGCATTTTTTTTTTTTTTTTTTTTTTTTGGAATGACATGAGGGTGAGTAAATGATGACATAATTTTCATTTTTGGATGGGCAATTAATGCCATTAATACCAAAATCCAGAGTACTAAAATGTTATAGAAATAGTGTAAAGTAAAACAAAACTTTGTCACTCATACACTATCCACATACATCACCAAACTTCTCATAAATGAAGTGGAAAATCTGAAACTAAAATATTTGTAAACTCATATGGTATAAAATGAGTTATTTTCCCCATGTTTTTCTCCGCCACTGAGCTAATCCAGTAAGTGTGTTAGAATATGTTTAAACTTTCCATCTCTGAGTGTGTGTTTGTGAACTGGGGGTCAGTTTGAGATATGTAGCTACAGTATGTGTCACATATCTTATCGTTCTGTTGTTACTTGTGAGTCAACAGTACACACATACAAATACACGCATGTCTACTCACACACACCCATGCAGTGCTGTGTCAGTGTGGCCAGGGGCTAAGAGTGTGGTGGTGGGCCAGATAAGGGGTCGGTGGAGCAGGCGTAGTGTTTCGAGGACAGTCTGAGGACCGATAAGAGCAGATAAGATTCAGCCTGCGAGTGCTTATGGGAACATTTAAGCTCAGAGACCCTGCCACCAGCCCCAAAGACTATGTGTGACACTTCAGTGGCCAGAGAGAAGAAAACTCACACACTTTTACACACCGCCCCCAGAGCCTGAATGCTCAATTGCTTTTGCCTGAAGCCATACTGCGATAAATCGGACATTTACATATTGTCATTACAATAAATACATTTCATATTTATTTAATTAGGCACTTTAAATGCTCTTTTAAGGGTTTTGCAATGCAAAAGCGATTCAGTGCGACTTTGTGAAAGGTCTGAAAGGACACTGTTTGCTTTAAGACCTTATCTGGAGGTTCATTTCCAGACCAAGCATGAAATACGTCAATGTCAAAGGAGACATTTTGAAGTTCTAGAGGTGGATAATAAGGCCACGCATTTCTCATAAAACATGACCTTCATTTTCTAGGAGGAAGCCGCCACACGGTTCAAGAACTGTTTTACATTTGATACTGGCTGGTGGGCCTGGGGTTTATTTTGAGATATTTATTGTAACACAGGTGTTCTCTTTTCTGAGAATCAGGAACTAGATGGGTCTGCACGGACCACCATGCTCAGCCAAGTGTCGAAAGGACAGCTTAAATGAAACTGGCCCCAGAGGAGGTGCTGGCAGTGGGGGATAGACCGAGAAGAAGCGCCAATATGACCGTGCAAGCTGGCCTAAAAGGGAAGGAAGGAAACAGGGGCCAGTGGTTCCATCAAACAGACAGCCTCTCGGCTAAAGTCTCTCATGGTTGTGACCACACCATCCCCCTCAGAGTGAGAGCGGACTCTTGACTCTCTCACAGGCCCGAGAGTGAAAATAAACACCACATGCAGCGAGACCAGACTCCATAGTATTTAATGAGAGGAGAGTGTTTTAAAAGGCTGCTGAAAAGTATGGGGCATGAAAAAAAAAGTAAATATAAGTCATTCTTTGTATTCCGCCAATTCAGTCATTTTTTATTTTTTCTATCGAGTTGTCCTGAGGACATGCTTTGCTTGGTGAACATTACTCTGTGAGTGAAACATCTCAAAAGAACCAGTATAAGGAAAATTACCGTGGAACTTTGACCAAGAATTAAATTTGAAACAATGTTTTTTTTTGTGTTTTTTTTTTTGCATTGGTTAACTACATTAAAACACAATAAAAACTACTGATGAAAAATTATTTATTCATCTTTTGTGTTAAGTTTAACATATATACTATTACATTATTAAATCAAAAAGTTGTATCTGTATTTTTGTATATCTGCATATTTATATTATTTAATGGATCTCAGCAAAGATTAACTAACAAAGAATAATAAAAACTAACAAATGTAATGTTGTTACTGTAGTTCAACAAGTGCACTAACTAACATTAATAGGACCTAATTGTAAATGGGTCAACAATATTTCTATCTTTAACACGCTTATATATTTTTTGCTTAAAAATTGTTACTAAGACGTATACAATTTTGAAAACACCATTGACATTATTCTTATTCTTATTTGTTTTAATCAAAACACTCTTTTGAAAGCATTCAATTGTTGCTTCTTCTACCTGGAAACGTCCCAAAAGCTATAGAGAGAAACCTTCTGCAAATCTCCATGCATCCAACCATGACTTTGAATCAACTGTGGGCAATAATGAATAGATATTAATTTTTAATATCTGGGACCTTTGTAAGACTTGTCAAGCTGTCGCGAGGCTCTTTTGATATGTGAGTTTTAACATTCATAAAAGGGCTTGAAAGCCTGCCAATGAGCAGCATCTGCTCCCAGTGCAGCGAGACGGGGCTCCTCAATGAACTAACACGCATGCTGCTCCTCCCCACAATGAGACAAAGTCAAAGACAAGTTCCTTGTTGATGCCTGTCTATGGCAAAGGTGTCACCACTGCAATTAATCTCTTTAACAGAGAGCAGGGCACTGCTTTGTTTATTCTCCTGGCTTCTCTTCTCACCGACTGCACTCCCCACGGCCTCCACACGCACGTTTATCAGACCCCTTATTTCCTTATCGGTCTGTCATAGCTGACCATGGCCTCTTGAGTAACTATTCTGAAGGAAATGGTGAAAAAAAGGGAAAGAAGCAACAAACGGCTAACCACTTCAGATTTCCACGAACTGCCTTATCAGAGGAGACCGGCCGACCTCGTTCTACCCACCACATGACTTAATAATGACCAGACCTTCCTCTATACTGTTCCCTCCTTCATGTATTCTCTCACGTTTACATCTCTGAGCACTTTCTACCTTAACGGCACCCTTGTCACACCCATGTATTCATGCAGCCCAATGTTGTAACCCTTTTTACTAAAACATACTTGCTATCTTTCTTAAAGGGGCCATGTGCACACTTTTGTAGCAGTTTTCCCAATTTTTTCCCAAGTCCAATTTTAATGTTAGTGAAGGATACTGCAAGTCGTAATTTAAAGAATTGTCCACCCTCTTTGAAATGTTTTGAGAATTAAAGTTAAAATTGTTTATACATAAAGTCAGCTGGGTTCAAATTTAAGTGTGCATGTGTGTGTGTGTGTGGTTCAGGTATAAAATACAGGTTACACTTTATTTTAAGGTGTCTGTATTACAGTGTAATTACATAATTAAGTACTGTGGAATAATAATTAACAACATGTACTTACTATGGGGTTAGTTGCATGCAACTTTGCATAATTTCTAGTAATCACTATAGTAACTATATGTAACGTGTAACTTGTGGGGACTTTTTTTGTTCCCCATGAAAATATTTGCTTATTTGTTATACTAAGTGATGTTTTTTGAAAATCTAAAAATACAGAAAGTTTTCTGTGATGAGTAGGTGGTTGGGTTTTGTCCAGTTTGTACGGTATGAAAATCATTAAGTCTGTGGAAAGTTCACATAAAACATAAAAACCATATCAGTGAGTGAATGAGTGACTGAGCGAGCATGTGTGCTTGTGTGGTGTGAGTGTTCATCAGAAGGAGAAAAATCATACAGGTTTGGAACAACATGAGGGTGAGTAAATTATGGCAGAATTGTTTTTTTTTTTTTTTTTTTTTTTTGGTGAACTTTTGTTTTACAGTAAGTCTGTCCTTAAAAAAATAAGTCGTGTGAAAATAATAAAATGCCTCGTTCACATAGCCTACTTTAATGTAATTTTTGGCACCTGATGGTGGCCTTTAATTCTATGAAATACATTGATTTGTATTGAAAAAAGTACTATCAAATCATTAGAGGTTTTGAACAGAATGTTATGTGTAATGTATGTGTAAACATGGACATTGTTTGATGTTCTCATGAGTGTGACAGTACAATGGACATTTCTTCAAGTTTGTTTTCCTAAATGGGTTGGGATGGATCTTTGCATGAACATTACACCATGTCTACATAGAACATCATTTAAAAAACAAAACAAAAAAAACAATGAAAATAGTGTTTCCAAGTTCTCTTTTAAACCAACTCAATGTGCAGGTAACATACAGAGCTGTAGTATCAGTGTGAAAAGAGCAGAATATTCTGGAGACGGCGAGCCTTCTTCTTCCGGCTCTCAGATCGGCATGGAAATGAAGGGAAAGTTGACTGAGCTGTAAGTACAGCCAACCAAGTACAGATCAGGAAAAATCCCTCGCTTCAATTAGTCTTTCTTTTCCTTTCTTTCTTTCTTTCTTTCTTTTCTTTTTCCTCCTTTTTCTGACATCTGATTAGAAATGTATTCCTGAATCTCACCAGTAAAAAGAAAGGGAAAGAGAACTGGAGAGAAAGTGCAGGATAAAGATAATCCAACAGCTTAGGAGATACACCTTAAAGTCAAACCAGGGCACAGAGGATGTTTAAAAAAGAAAGAAGCATCAAGACAACGGTTAAAGAACAGCCCAGCTTTAATGAGTCAGTGTCCAAAAAAAAAAGAGGAAAGAGGAGAAAGAAAAGCTGGCTTTAAAGTATCCCTCATTAGCTCCTCAACTGATGTCACATGCTGGCAATCTCACAGCCATGAAGACAATAAAGAAACAGCAACCATAGCGATTGCAGCTACCCAGACTATAGACGCTGTGAAGTAGTGTGGAAAAGTGTGCATACGAGTGTATTAATTAAGCCAATGAGAAAAATGTTGTGTACCCACAAGGTCACACAAGCATTGAACGGAACTATGTTAGATATCTTACTATATCAACTTACTGCATGCTAACACATGATAACAGACACACACAAGTTAAATTAAAGAGATGTTAGTATATATTGTCTCATCTCAGTATAGAGAGTTATAATTGGCTGTTCATGTTGCAAAGCATCATGGACATGTGCTGTTATTCCTGCAATGGCAAAGCTGAGTGTTCAACGGCCACATGTGAAATTAGTCTAACATGCTGATGCTATTATTTTTATTATTATTATTATTATTATTATTATTATTATTAACATCAATGTTGCAAAGAAGTTGTGCTGCTTAATCTTTGCAGTTGTGCAGCTCAATACATTACACATTTATTTCAGGATACTTTAATGAATAGAGAGTTCAAAAGAACACCTTTTATTTGAAATATAAATCTTTTATAAATATTGTTAATGGCTTTACTCTCACTTTTGAATAAATATGTGAAAAAAAGAAATCCTACCGACCCCAATGTTATGAACAGATACCATGGTTGTGCTGATCTTTGTATTTAGATTTGTAATATGTGCTTAATTTTAAAGAGGATCCTACTTTTGTTTTATTGGTGTGTCGTATAAACACATTCCAAAAACATGCTGCATAGATCTGCCATCTTGGTTTTGTCCTTGGTAAAGGGTCTAAGGTCACAGGTTTCCCCCCCTCTTTTAGTTAGGTAGTGATCCGGGCCTGGCCGTTTGCCGAAGACCCCGTCCTACGACGACAAGGCCACTCATTAGACTCCCAAAGAGCGGGAGGAAACTGGCTAGACAGGGTCTCACAAGGGGACAGATATTGATCAAGGATCAAACACACCCACACACACACTCATCACAATAGTACATTCTCACACACAGGCACACTCATACACAGCAACTCGAATCAAGGGTGTAAATTGGGGGATGCGAAGAAGAGAGCGAGGGGATGCTTGATGAAATAGAGGCCAATATGTGATCAATACAGCCTGAGATTTTCTCCTCTCTCCATTTCAATTGCCATGCTGCAAGCAATTAGACGAGGTGAAGATAGTGGGCCAGATTTACCCCCATTACCAGACAGGCCCTGGGAGGAGAGAAAAAAAAAAGTTACTGTTATTATTTTTCTTAGTCGATATGCTTTGATGTTTTTTTTTAAATAAAACTGTGCATGCGGGTGGAGAGACGTCCTTGAGCTGACAGCAGGCCAATGATGGCAGGTCACTTCTTAGAGAGAGAGAAGAAGAGAGAGAGAGGTGATGATGATAAGGAGGAGGAGACAAGTTCCTATATCGCTTCGGAACCAAATAATAAAGTTCTAGAAATGTTCATTCTCTTTCTTTTCTTTTCTGTTTTTTTGTAACCAAAGACTATAACCTTACCTAAATAGGTTTTTGTGCACTGTAAAAAATATTTTCAAGATTTGTTATCACAACATATTTTCTTTTGTCAAATCAACTTTATAATAATTTATTTAGTTGAGATAACTTATTATTTTGAGTTTCTGATGGTTAAATTAATCTACTTTATTGTATTAACTCACTTTTTCCAGTTCAATGAACTTAACATTTTAAGGCAACTTACTTTTTTAAGTTAAACCATCAATATTTTTTTTACAGTGTGACAACCTAAAGCAAACCTATTGACAATGTTTATTTACACTTTATTTCGATATTCCACTTTAGACATTCTACTGCAACTACATGTCAAATCACTCATTCATTTAAAACTGCAAGTCAGCTAACTCTCTTAGTAGACTGTTAGGTTAGGGTTAGGATTAATAAATTCACACTTGTAAAGTTACTTAGTCAGTAGAATGTTTATTGGGGGAGCTTCACAATAAAGAGTTAACAGATATTAAGGAGACAGTCTCCTAGTATGTCTAAAGTGGACAACTGAAATAATAATAAAAAAAATGTTTGGTTTTATTTTATTACCAAAAACTTGCCTTCCCTGAACAATGAAGGGAGGTTTTATTTTTGTGACCTTCCCACAATGTGGGGTTAGATGAAAGGAACGCACTGTTGACCAAGGTCAGTGGAATCTCGTGGATATAGTATGAAATTAAGTATCAAAGAACCTTGTACCATATCAAGTACATACTACAGAGCACACCTGTGCAGACATGAATCAAGTACAAAGAAATACCAGCTGTCATACATGTCCAGAATGTGCAGGACCACAAGAATGAGCTTTTTTTTTTTTTTTAATAAACCTTAATTTTATTATAAAATAATTCATTTTATAATAAGTTGTATTTCTGTGGGGTTCCTCTTAGAGCAAATGTGACAATTGTTGACATAAAATAAGAGTATAGCACTATAAAATGAATGTGGATTCAGAATTTGATGAGAAATGTTTGAGTTGAGAACTCTTTGTGAAATGCTCTAAGACATGTGAGATGTCTTTTTCTCAGGAGAAACATCTGAGAGGCAATTCAGTAAACGTCTCAATTTGCTCTCCATTTCTTTTAATTGGTGTGTGGGAGAAACAATTGAGACGTCCGAGAGATATCATTTGTTTTCTTTCCCATGAGAACTGTCTTAATGGTTTTGTCCTTACGCCACTCTTGAATAGAACCATCATTACATTCACCAGCAATAACAATGTACTATAGATTTAAAAAAAAAAAAAAGTATATTTATATTCTAAAATGACAAAGCTTCAAGAAAACATTGTAAACGATATAATAAAGTGTTGCTTAGGTCAGAGCTAACAAGATGGGTCTTGGCGCTCATATGCATACCATTGTTTCTAAGCGCTGATATGTAGAGAGAAAACCACGCAAGATCCTTCACATGACCTTCAGTGTCTGCGTCGTCTGAAAGAGCTTACCTCTCGGTAAGGGAATGTCACGCAGACCCGAAGCTTTATCTCCAACCCAGTTTTTTCATGGGCATCTTAAAGGGCTGTTTGAGCTAGCTGAAGTGTTTGGACAATAGGTATTCATTAAGAGCCAGTGTACAGTGTACAGGGCTGTTTTGTCTGAGAGAGGAAGATAACAAAAGGACATGGCAACCCACTTCAGCATTTTCGAAATGAATGGCTGGGGCGGAGTGACAGTTTAGCATTCAGTGTCAGGTGTCGCCCGCAATGTACTTTTTCTCTTGTTTATTTTTCATGGGCCGGGGGTGTCTCGAAACAAAGGTGGGTTCAAATTTGGCACAGTCTCTCTTGTGCGTCTTTGCTCTTGTTTGGTGTAATCCTTTAGCGTTGTCTGAAATGACACAAGTGTCAAAGCCAGTGATGTCAGAGAGCGCGGGCTGCATTCTTCGTCCTGCCTCTGAACCCGTCTTCACAGAGAAATTGATTAGCAAGGGTTCAGGCCCGGCAGCTCAGGCCTCAGCATGCAGAACACTCCCTGAACACAATAAAAAAAAAGAGGGGGGAAAGAGGAGGGGATAAGAGAGATCCCTGGCAGAGTGAAACACACAACAGGACAGCGGGGACTAGCCAGTTCAAAGTCCACAGTCTGAAACCCTAGAGAACCCCCCACCCCACCCCCTGAACCCTGCTCCCTGCCCCCTCCTTTCTTGGCCCTCGTCTGGTTTGAAAGGTCAGTGCGTGTCTGGGAAAGAAGTCTGGGGATCCCCTTCTTTATTAAAGGTCACTATTATTCAATAGCTCTTAACACACAGCCGCTCTGCTTGGTCCAGCGAGCCTGGGCAGGAGGGGGTGCTGGAGGATGCAGGATGGGGTGCAGACAAGCCTTGGTAGATTTTTGGGGAGTCCTGCATATAGGGCCATATTACTGAAACATCCTCTCTTTTTATCTATTTCGCAATGAAGATGTCAGTCTGGATCTTATTTAACTTCAATTTGCTTAATATAAGACATATTTTATTGTTTCTCAAACTAATTTTTTTTTTTTTATAAATGACATGCAGGGCTTTCTCCTCTTATGCACTAAAATTCTGGAACATATTAAGAGATATTTTAAAAGGCATCAACTATCCTTTAAATTAATCATTAAATCTTTTTTTTATAAATGTAAATATTTTGTGTTCATGCGAAAAATATTTTGAATAAAATATCAAATCAAAAATATTGAAATGAATTATGTATGTAACTCATTTTTATATATCGTATTTGATGTATTATGTTTATGTACTTTACTGTTGTATGTATGTACTGTTTATGACACATTACATTTATCAAAAGGGACAGTAAAGACATTTATAATGTTACAAAAGAATCTTAAAAATATATCAGTTTTCACAAAAAAACACAACTGTTTCTTGAGCACCATATCATCATATTAGAATGATTTTAAACGATCATGTGACACTGAAGACTGGAGTAATACTTTGCATTACATTTTAGAATATATTAAAATTACTGACTTTTTTTATCAAACATGTTTGAGCACAAGAAACTTCTTTGAAAAACATTTTTAAAAATCTTTCTGACCCCAAATTTCTGAATGATATTATTAATAAATTCTAAGGGTTTTAAGTTTTACTGCTAATATGAAAAACAGCTGTTTAAAAACTTTCTACCAATGTGAGTTAGGAAACATACAAAACATGTGTTGTGTTTTCATTATATTGCAGTCCAATAGAGTTCAGGGTTAAAATGTTTGTTGTGCTGTATGGCATTATATCTGTCGAAAGCGTGATGATGGCCAGTTGAATTTAGCGGTAAATTGAGTTGGGGGGGAGGGAGTGTTCCCACATTGCATTAAAAACTACTTCCCGGTTTCTTACGGAGAAAGTGAGAGCGGGAACTGACACACTCATTCTCATGTAAAACACTCTTCGCACAAGTATCCCCCCAATCTGCGAGTCCTCATTAGGTATGCCTAGTTTAGCGCTGACTCTTTTTCATCAAGTGGCTCTATTATTACAATAATCATCACCACTACCTCAATCATGTTTGCAGTAATTTCATAAATCAAGGGCCCTTTAGCAGGCCACAGGAGCTCTGGATTCTCTCAGGCCATTTGTTCACAGTTACAGAGAAGAGGTGAGCCAACGGGGGGAGACTGATCAGTCTAGGCCTTTCACACAAGAGGGACAGTAATTACAACCCTGTGCAAGGGGTGACAGGGGAGAATTATCACTCTGATTCAAGACTAAAAGCCGCTTTCTGGCTCCAATGCTAAATTCTCCATCAGTGAACATTGTTCTCGATTTTTTTTTTATAGATATTTCAGGACCAGATGTTTAAGGCCTTGTACGGAGATGAACACAAACGGATATTCGAGCAGCGGGGTTCACACTGACTTTGAAACGAGATGATTTTCAACACCTGGTTTTGATAAGGCTCCTTTGCACATGACCCTGAAAGCACATGGCACGATTTCATATGTCATAAAAAGTATGGATTTGGTAACAGCATAGTAAAATTTATACGATCTGGCGTCTTTTTAAAAATATATTCAGCCATGAAGAAGAAAAAAAAAACTGTTGTGAGTAACCAGTATTTATTTTGATGCTGGTGTCCCTTCCATGGCTGCAAACTCTGGACCAGAATATAAATTCAATATTTTAGCAGGGATCTGACTTGAATAAAAAAAATGAATGGTTTGGTGAACTTGTTTTCGATGTGCTTTTTTTTTAAACAGCACTGATAATGTGTACAGTCCATTAGCTTCTGAGTCACCACTGAAGGACATTCCTACTTTCCCACTTGAGGATTCATCAGGGAACGGGTGATGGTTCTCTGTGTGGCTTGCATGCCGGCAGTAGCAGATGGCATCAAATTGAATTAGATTGCAGTGTTAATAAGAGTAACTTTTTGTTTTTGTCCTTGAGAAACAGAGGAGGGGGTTTTCATATCATTCCAAGCTAAAGCTGAAGCCATGAAGACACATTCCACGAATATGGTACTTTGGTGTACTTCTTACATTTACATTTATTAATTTAGCTGACGCTTTCATCCAAAGCGATTTACAATGGCTATATTTGTCAGGGGTTGCACGCCTCTGGAGCAACTAGGGGTTAAGTGTCTTGCTCAGGGACACATTGGTGTCTCACCGTGGATTCGAACCTGGGTTTCTCGCACCAAAGGTATGTGTCTTATCCACTGCGCCTAAGCACGTGTTCTTCTAAGCATATGCACAAATCAATTACTCAGATGTGGTAGATGAGATATTATCTAATGTTAAATGCACCTATTAAAAGCATGACACATTATATGTATCAATGTTTGAATCCCCCTTAAAACAGAAAGGTTTTAGATGTCCAAAATTATAGAAAAAGCATTGCAAAAATATGCAAAGGCCCGTTAAAAAAAAATCAATTCAAAATAAATCAGCTCATATAAAATTAAAATTTAGCCTCCTTGGGTTCATAATCAACATTTTCCGAAGGTTAAATACCTCCTATTACTAACCATTCGCTGGAAAATAAAAATTATTTATTATCTTATGATTCATTTTTTATACAATAATTATAAATAACTATAATATTTTACATATTATTTTTTTTAAGAGTACAAGGCCTTATTTTGTACATGGAAAGTGACTGGAACATTCATGACTGCTTACATAAGACTAACTTATTATGTGGCTTCAACTGGTACTGGTAATCTTTTAACCCAATCTCTCTCTTCTCATTCTCTCTTTCACTCTTCACATGTATACCGTATACATACAAGTAAATGTTTATTAACATTGGTGTGGAGTTTGTCTGTATTATATGTGTGTCACATGTCTGTGTGTGCATGATTGCATGTGAGGGTGCGCCCTAGTGTGTGTGTCCATGCGATTGTATGGCGGGGTGTGTCTGAGTCTGAACGTGGGGCTCCAGTCCAGTCAGAGGGGGGCACGTCACAGAAAGAGCACTCGGCTCAACCGGGTCAGCAAGCACTTTTAGAACATCTACAACTGATATGTCCACTATCGCGGGCCATTATGACCGTTACATTGCAGCCATAGAAACCCATATTCAGATGAGACTGTTTGGTCCTGGATGCTATGAGACAATTTTATGTCTAATCCCCCCCCCCCCCCACCCCCCCACCCTCTGCCTCCCAACCAAAAAACAGCTTCCAGTCCCAACCGTCGCTTCAGCCCCCTTTCCCAATCCTGCTAAGGATTATTTTGTATAATGATGAATAATTTATGAAAATCTACCCCCTGGCCCTCAACAGTGTCTCTCAATTGGCCTTGGCATTAAGCCATTCATTCCTCTGTCTGGGGTGGGAGTCGCTCATAAGCAACCGCATAATAAAATCTCATTTTCCCTAAAAGCGAATGATGCCATGACTTAAAATCTTATGAATAATTTCTAAACCTAAATTTGGACACACTCTCCCCTTTGTGAAGGCTAAACAAGGATGGTGCCACTTTTCGGCACACCTTTTTACTGTGCATCGCCCCACCAATGATCCTCTTCTTCTTTCCTAGGTATAAGTCTACCAAATTTGACTTTTATTATTAGGAATGGGTTCTGATGATTTTACGGTTTTGATTTCACTTACAGATACCTTAAAAGTTCCACTGAAAATTCTTGTAGAATTTTTTATGGAAAGTATGAAAGTTTTTTATGGAATGAATACCAAAGAAAGAAGAGCAATTCCACTGCCAATTTAAATATTTTTTAACAATTTATCAATTGTCTTTAGAAGTAGGATAAATCCAATGCCGTTATTAAGCTTGTAAAAAAAAAACACATGAAAAATTGGAAAGATATCTTAAAATACTGCGGACAAAATTCACAATGTGTATCTTTAGATACAAGCTGTCATATGAACCAGTCAGATTAGCTTAGTAAAGCCTTAAACTTAGTGGTAAAAAATGTGTTCGATTGACTAAAAAGAAACTGCTAATAAGAGTGATCCGGGAAGAGGGAACCGGACAAACAGTTCAAACAGGAGAGTCACAAACATGCGTCAGAGAACCAAGCAAGGCAAGTATTTGAGCTTATAATACTTAAACTTTGTTATTTATTTATTAAATGAGCGATCGTTTCGCTTGGTAAGACCCTTATTCATCGTCTGGAATTGTTTAAAGCCCTTTGCAGTTTGTACTGAAACTGTCTTTTGGACCGTTTGGTTCCCACTGAAGAGCATTATATGGAGAAAATGCTGGAATGTTTTCATCAAAAATCTTAATTTCTTTTCGACTGAAGAAAGAATGACATGTATATCTTGGATGACATGGGGGTGAGTAAATTATCAGCAAAAGTTTTTTTTCAAAAGTGAACTACTCCTTTAAAAGAAATGGACAGCAATAAAATGTGTAGGGTAGCAGCATGTTTTTCTATATTAAGGTTTACCAGACTAGGTCTTTTAATGTATAATTCATTTACAGCCATTAACAAACCTGCACTTGAGAAAAATGACTGTGTTAATGTGACCCCAGGGTGGCCAGTCCCTAAGGCCAAGCTAATAACCCTCGACACTAGACAAGACACATCATGCAAACTGAGAGAAGTTAGAGACAGAAATCTGAGGCAACTGTGACATGTTTTTTTTTTTCTATGTGTGTGTGTGACAGTGAGAGAGAGAGCGAGGTTTAAAGAAGAAAGACAGAGTGTTATCTGAAGCAGCAAAGCCGTCTCTGGCTGCAGGGATCTTTGATGGTGGAAATCAATAGATACTCACTGCATAGTGGCGTAACCTTGTCAGGCCAGAGCAAGGGTACTCTGGTTAAAAATGTGGGTGGAGGAAAGAGAGAAGGAGAAGGGGGGTGAGGAGGATGGTGAGAGTGTCATGTGGCTGCCCTCAGCAGATTAGTATGTGAGTGTCCAGTAATCAGGCCATGGCCTTGAAGGCCTTTTAAAAGCCTTCCACTGAAGCAGATCATCTAAATGTGACCATGGCAGAGAAAACAGCACAGTGACACACATATACCACCTAACACGGTTACTTCAGGGGTGAGAAACAAGCAAACATCCAATAAATCCTCAGCTTGTGCAGTCAGTGATGTTTTACAGAGGATTGATTCACACACACACACAGTCATTTCCAACGAACAGAGTCGGTCTAAAGGTTAGCCTGTAAACACATGAGCCCAGGGTCATGTGCACTGGTTTTGTTGAGTCCAAGACGGATGATAGCAGACAGCACAACATAAACAACAAAATTACTGAGTGCACCTCAAAGAATCAGACAAAGACCCCAGTGGCCACCTCAATGGGAGAGTGTTTGCATGCGTGTATGTGAGAGACAGACAGATTGAGAAAGATAAAGCCGGCTCTTTGAATGGGTAGGGGTACGGACAGGCCTACGAGCAGTGCCAGGGGGCACAGCCATTGTGCCAGTGTGGGCTCTTTCTTTGAGTCCCAGCTGAAACAACAGAGCTGCAATTACACCTGCCCATCTTCCTGCTCCCTGAATCTCCCTCTGTTCGCTCGCTGTCTGTAGTGCCCCTGTTGTTTCTGTTTGTTTATATAATTTAACTTTTTTACTTTCATTCGTTTTTCTCTTTCTTTTTTTTTTTTTTTTTTGGTATCTCGTGCTTTTTGTGACAGGGCATGGGGGCTGCCTTTGCCTCCAGGAAATAGCAGACAATTTGCAGCAGCTGTGATGCGCAATAATACAGCAAATTCACTTACTGAATGACAACGGCTTTGTTGACAAGCCAATTCAATTAGCCAGTGAAACCAACGGGAGTAGCAAGCGGGCAGCCAGTCAGTCCCCGGGTCTCTCTCTCTTTCGCTCTCTCTCTCTCTCTCTCCCCTTAATTCCCTACATCTCTTTCTATCTGCCCAAATGAGAGGATGGCTGTGTGCCTGTGTTTGGCACTGAGTGAGAAGGCCAGAGTTCTGGCCGTTCTGTAGTCAATGAGAGCTGGATGAGTAGTGTGTGAGTGTGAAGCTGTGTAATGCTAATTAATGCTAGTTTTTCACACAGACTCACTGGTAATGGCAGCAGAGCTATTATAGCATGGCTGTGACCTATGCCCAGACAAACTGGCCTGCCAGCTTGACCCAGCTAATGGCGGAAGAGGAGTGGGGCCTGCTATTATGCCTTGATCAATCATTTTCCCAGGGCCCCATGTAAAATGTATTGCGCTTGTCTACGCTAATGTATCGATATTGGACCTTAGGAGACAGCATAGTCAGACTCGCTCACTTGTTAGCTTAATTATTTCACCTCTTTAATATCCTGTTATTAACATGTACGTGTGTGTGTGTGTGTGTGCTGAGAGGTAGGGACACTGCTACGACTCCTTTTCAGTCCTTCTATCTTCCCCATTTCTATTTGGTCATTTTTTTCTTGTCAGTAAAAATAGCGAATGTAGTCTTTAACGTCGTGAATTGGCTTTTTTTTTACGCTTCCTGCAGTTTACAGTTATTAAAGACAATCTAATTATAGTAAAGATTTTTCAGTTAAAATGATATTGAGAATGTGACAAAAGCCATTTGCAAATACTTCAAATTCATACATTGTGCTAAGAAGTCAGTCAGTCCTATATACTGTTAATTGTCACATGTTTATCATCTTTAAATACATATTCTATAAACCTTCTCGGAATTGCAGCTCATTCTTTTCTCTTTGCTGTCTTAATGCTATCTAAAATACAGTAGTCAAAAGCGTTGTAGTTTAAAAAAAACTTAAAGTACAATTAAAATAGCTCCTTGTTACAGTAACCATGGAAAGTTGCCAATACTGGCTTTTAGTGCTTGTTAGCTAAGCTAGTCTATATAAGCTGTGTTTGAAATCACCCACTATTCTCTCGTTTACTTTTGCCTACATTATTCCAGTAATAAAGTCCAGTTGAAGGAGTGAATGAAAACGAGTGAGCTTATTCTTACACTGAGAGCAGCTTTTGCATAATTTGTACTTGCTGTTTATAATCATTTGAAACTTAGCAAACTGGCAGCTCTAGTAGTAATGAAAATATTTCTCTTGAACTCTCATGGAAACTAGCATGTACCTTAATTTGATAGTTTAATAATCAACTAAAAATAAATGTATACAATATTGTGCTATACAGTACCAACATTGGTCAAGCGGTTTCTAAAATGAATGGATAGATGGACAATTCAACCACAAATGCAATGTTCTGGTGAGGCTACCCTATCTCACGACCAATTCGTATGAGTGATTAAAAAGTGGCTAATTCGTACGACCTTACTCGTACGAATTCATACGATTTGTCTAAACCCACGTGATGGTTAGGTTTAGGGGCGGGGTCAGGGGTAGGTCATTTGTACGAATTCATACGAATTGGCCAATTCGTAAAATACGTATGATTTAGCAAAATCGTACTGATTTGTACGAGTGAGGTCGTATGAATTGTTACAAATTAGCCACCTCGTAAAATTCGTACGAATTCCCATGAGATCGTTTTGGGTGAGGTGGGGGAATTAATTCGACACGACCCTCACAGTGCATTATGGGTGTGGCATTGGTTATACACTAATTATTGGATTATATGAGTGCATTTTTATAATGTCCACAATGGTTTCTGACACAACTACAAATGGCTGGGCCCTGTTTAAGAGTATAGGGGAGGGGATTTGGACACATCCATAGTCTGTTAGCATAAATAATAAATTATAAAAACATTTAAAATGTATCTCACAAGAGTTCCTTGTGAACTACCAACAGCAGCAACACTTATTCATTAAAGATGCTTTTAGTTTGTGTGGTTTGCACACCATCTTGGCTCAATATGAAACAGGTCCCTGGAGGTTGTCCACCCCTCCCTCCAGCTACCAGCCCCAATCTCACCTCTGCCCTCCTACCACGACCTTGGGAAGAGCACTTGACCCACCCTGTGGGTCATTGCTGGTGGTTGTAACTGGAGAGCAGAGCTGTTTCTGACCGTGTTTAGTCCAGTGGAGAAATGCAAGGGACCGAAGTTATTCAAAGAGCCCCTGAAAACTAGAGCCCCACTGTTCCACTGAGTCCCAAAGGCTTCAGATGAGCACTAATGGATGCAAATAAAGCTGATGTGTCACCTGATACTTTTAATTTTAGAGAAGGAATACACAGCCACCACAATCAGAGACCCCCATTATTCGAGAGCAGCTAATGCCGAAGGTGCTATGCTGATTGCAATACTGAACAGAATCTGCTGTACATTTTCACACTGATTTTAAAGGAAAGTCATGTTAAAGTCAGAATGTAATTGAAGTAGCGACAGATCATTCTTTCGGATTTGAAACGTACATTCAAATGTAACGGATTATCCACATTTCAGGATGGGGACTTCACCAACCAATGCATTGGTTGTTGTTTATGGAGGCAGGGTCTGAATGTGAGCTTTTGATCGATTGTAAGAAAGGGACAGGGTTTCAGTGGACTAAATGATTGGATAAATCTGCCATACGTCACTATAGAAAAGTCTGTAGTTCTACCAGTTTACTATTCATAGCTGGAAGCATAATTTACAATTCATAGCTTGTAAGCATTACCTGAAATATTTAATAAATTATATTGATGCATTGGTCAGACTGAATTTAGAATTGATTCGAAAATGATTTTTTATATTCCAATTTAAATTTTAACTGTATTTTAAATTGAAGTAGCAAACAGGATGCAAAGCTCCGGTTTAAATTTGAATACAAGCAGAATTAAATGAACTGATATTCAAAGAAATTCATGTTTTGTTTACAACAAAATCTTGAGATGTTGAGATTGATTGAGCCTTTTTGGTATATGGGTGGCAGCTAGAAAGCCTGGGAAAAAACTGAGCCAGGCTTACAGTATCAAAAAGGAAATCGATGGAAAATGGCCTGTAGTTGTTCATGACATATTTAGCTAAAGCAATTTTCCCCAAATAATATCACTGCAAAATATCAGTACATATACTATAAGCTGTTACTTGTCCATGGGAGTGAGGCAACCACGGAAGCTCTGCAGACTCAGCGTGGGCATAGCCGTGGCTGATTTGGTATTCACAGGATGTTCTTGCCTTTATTTTGCAGAGATTTAGTGGTGACGGTGTGAGTAGGAAGTCCTCTCTCAGGTGCTGTGGAAGTCAGAGAGAGGGTACAGAGAGAGGAGAGAGTAATAAAGCGCTGATGGTAATTTAAAAAGCAGGCATGCATATCTGAGACTGGCCATGACACCCCTCTGTCCTCCACCCCTCTCCCTCTCTTTGCTTACCGGCCTTCCATTTTTCTTTTTCTCTTCATTTCCTTTCCCCCTGCCAGACAATCAATTTCCGCCCCTGGCATAGCGTTCATCTCTCTTTTTCTCTCCTTCTCTTTTCCACTCGCGCTCTCTTTCTCTCTCTCTCTCTCTCCATTCTCATGGTCAGATGACTGGAGCTGACCTTTTCACTATAACCCGTTATTAGAGAAACTGACATTCAATCCCTGAGCCCGGAGGACACGGAGAGCCAGCGTCAGTCACCCAGGCCCCCACTGCTGCCCCTGGCTTGCCCCTGACCCTCCCCTTCACGCCGCGCAGTCCGTCAATCAAACCCGCTATCCTCAGGCGTCCGCCATACCGCCACAGCCTCTGAGAAAAAGGTGCTCTTCGAGAATGATGGTCTTCGGGGTCATGTGACCGTCACACCTGTGAGCCGGGCTGTTGTCAGTCAGTGACAACATACACTGTGGTAAAGTAACGACTGAAAGGTGTGATGAAAATAGAAGGTGAAGCTTCCCCTTAAAAAGAGACTGTGAGGGTTATCTTCACACACATTACTACGACCCCGTTTACATCTGATAAATTAAGATTCATTTTGGGTGACCATTGCATTTGTTGTGAAGAATTTAATTTAATTTAATTTAATTTAATTTAATTTAATTTAATTTAATTTAATTTAATTTAATTTAATTTAATTTAATTTTATTTTATTTTATTTTATTTTATTTTATTTTATTTTATTTTATTTTATTTTTTATAGTTTTATATGATTAAAAGTGACATTACTGTTGTTCTTTTGATTTTTCTGTTCATGGGAAAAATATCATGATTGTGATAATATTAAGCAGCACAACTGTTTTCAACATTAATAATAATAAGAAGAAATGTATTTTGAGCACCAAATCAGAATATTACAATGATTTCTGATCATGTGACACCGAAGACAGGAGTAATGGCTGCTGAAATGATTTATTTAAAATACAGTATAGTCGACATTTGAAGTGGATAAAAACCTTTCATCAAAGTTATACAAGAATTTTGAACAAAACCCATTCTTCTCTTGTCTTTTTTGAGTCTGTATATCAAAATAGAGAAGTTATTTTAAACTGTAATAATATTTCACAATATTACTGTTTTTACTGTAGTTTTGATTAAATAAATGTAGCATTGTTGAGCACAAGCGACTTCTTTCAAAAACATTTTTAAAAATCTTACCAAAAATCAGTGACCCTCCCCTTCGAAATTCGAAGTTGTCACACATCCAAGGTCTGTTTTACTATCGGGTATAAACAATAATGTGCCTTGGCTGGCTACTTGTGATCGGATGTGACCTGAGATCTTAATGCCAAGTTTAAACAAAGACTAAACATGTTTAGAATCAAGGAAGGGAATAAAAATAAATAAAATCAGGTTTGCTTTAGGTTTAAAGTGTTCTCATTAAATGTTCATTACCATTGGAGTTTAATGAGCTTTTGAAGAAAAGATTAAATGGTGGAAAATTTGATACTGAAAAACAGAGGCATAATCTGCTATAGGGAATCATTTCAGCCTCTTTTTATTTTTTTTATTTTTTTTTCACAGCAAAGTTTATTGACTGACCAGATGAGACACAGACACTGGCAATTTGGACCGACTGCATGTGTGCTTTACACAATGAAAACACACTTTCTCACACTAATTATTTGCCCTTTGCCTTGGCAGAGAGGGGCTCAGGTTATGATAATTTTGTTATTTTTAGGTAATTGTTTCCAGTGCGCAAGTTCATGAACATTAAAGGGCTTGCCGTGTTTTTAATCTAGTGGATGAAGGTTTAACAGCAACGGCAATGTGCTCTAATGACAAGGGAGCCAATCATCAGCTCTCCTCAAGCACATGGCAGAGCAAATAAACGGCCACTGAGCTGGGCTGCCTGCTCTCTCAAATTCTCAGCTCCTGCAGAGGCTTGCAGGCAGCTCCATATGTGTGCGTGTTTACTTACAAAAGTGTCACTCAGTACAGTGCAGGTGAGAAGCAGGTATGTAGGACGGGGTGTGGTCCAGGCCCAGTCGAGCAGGTCAAGCATGTGACCAGCGCCGACGGGCAGAGGGTGTGGAGCAACCCGGAGAGATAAGCGGAAGAAGGGCCAATCCGGAGCCGATTCAGCTTTAGGTACAAAGTGTGCCTACGGGAAGAGGAGGAGAGCTAAAATTTCACGCAAACATACACAAGCCTTCGGGCATTTTCCACTGTTTCACAAACAAAAATTAATATAGATGAGTCAGTCTCTCATGCTCAGGTTAACCTCTTAGTGCCCACAAGATCCAAAGACAAAACAAAACACACTTGTACAGTGAACACACATAAAACAGAAGTCAAGATGGGATACACATCTTCAGATGACTTCAGTATGATTGAAAATGAAGTGCAATAAGTCCATTAATTCCAATTTGAAAAAATTAACAATTAGCAGATAGTATTTTAATGAAATAAAAGGCACGAAGTGTGCTTAAAGTGAGTATAATTTCATGATTTCTAACATACTTTAGTACACGCTAATAAAGTGCGCATTGTAATAATGACTAATTAAAAGTTACACTATGAATACATTTCAGATCAATTGGTTTTAATAATCTTGTCGTGCATTCAAGAAGTACACTTATTTTGATGTGTTGACTAACATAAAGCACATGTAGAGTACTGTATTATAATTGTAGCTGTAGTGTTATTTATTAGATATGTTCTCATACAAGCTTTTGCTCCTTTTAATGTGTTTTATGAGAGGTCCTACTGTATGTGTTTGAGCTATTTGGAAACTTGTGGAAATTATCCAATAATTTGTTTAAAATAAAATTAAACTGAAACTGTAAAACTAAACATACTTTAATGGCAATTTAATAGTAAATGGGCAAAAAATGCTTTGTAATGTCACTGTTGTTTTACCACTATGAGCACATTAAATTGAAAAATCACACCGCTCATGGAAATCATCAGGACATTCTGAAAAGCCTGTCTGGGTTAGCAACAGCAAAGAGGGCATAGATCTCAAGTTGTGTGAGTAGCAATTGTATAATTTGCATAAAGCTGAGCTATCAGAAATAGTAATGGGGTACAGAAGCACTGTAAAGTAGTACAGTTCATCTCAGGGGCCTGGAATCTGGGCCTGGTCTCAATAACGGAGTTGGCTTGATAATGTGAGAGAAAGAAAGAAAAGAAGAAGAAATTCTCCACACATCCTTAAAATAATTAGAACATGTAATCCACCAAAAAAAAAAGGTTAAAATTTACAGGAGTAGATGACCCAAAAGGCTTACCTCAGTTTAACAAGCCTCCCCAAGCACCAAAGTGCTGAGCTGGGCAATTGAGGCTCCTGGGAAATGGAGGACCACTGCATTAACGCCACTTGCTGGATGGGTTAGTAGCAGACATTAGCAAGTCTTGCAGGAGCAGCGCATCAGAATCTACCAGAATCTGCTGGTCATAAACATCTATTATTTTAAAACTGAAACACAGTTTCTTATACATGAAGGGCCTTTTGGGCAGGAAAGATTTAGAGGGTGATCTTGTCTCCTTTTCCAAATTGGTCTTGTCTATGAGAGTTCCGGAATGTTGACTTAGCTGACCCGAATCATTTAGCATGATAAGTAATAGGCACCTGTGGCCATCCACAGCATTCCAAGAGGACAAGACCACTGATAAAATCAGCTACTCCAAATACTGATTTCTAGGGCTGAGCACAGAGGTCAGCAAGTACACACACTTACACACACACATAAACCTTATGGGCCAGAGAAACAGGCGTGCAGCCATCTTCATAATTTTGTCTTTGAACTTTTGTTTTTGCAGTACATCTCTATGGCATTGCTGTCACAGGGCTAGTGAAGTGGATTTACATATTAAGAAAAGTTATCATAAGCTTTGTATGTCATAACAAATGTCAGTAGACAGGGAAGATTTAAAAACATTTTTTACATCTATAAAATCTTACCTTGCTTTGAAAATACAAACCGGAAGACAGAACACAACGAGCGCAGGACTGAAAAGAGGCGAGGCTACATAAGGTTGGCTACAACACACACAAACACATTAAAGGGATAGTTCGCCCAAGGTTGAATTATTTTAAATAACCCAATAAAAAATGTGTGTGATATTTACAGAAAAACACCTTACCATACAAAGTGAAAACTGTAAATGGTTTAACATCACAAATGATTATATTTTAGGTCAATATTTTTGTAGCTTGCCAATAAGCCACCTCGTAATCCCTGAAACATTGTCAATATAGTTTTACATTGACTTTATGGCAACAACTGCTGCTGTTTTTTGCGGTAAATTTAACGCAATATATTTTTTACAGTCTTTTTTCTTCTGCGAAATAAATGTGAAAGTATTTTCCATGTACTGACACAGAGAAAGAAAAACCTGACATTTTTCAAATTCTCTTTTATAATCTACAGAAGAAAGTAAGTCATATAGGTTTGGATAAACATGATGGTGTTTTGGTGAACTGTTTTTTTTTTTTTTTTTAAAGTCTCAGACAGTACAAACTTTGGTGTGTTTATTTGTTTGGGTGTGCATATTGAATTAGAGGCTGTATGAGAGTGTCCTCACTGAAATATATATCTCTCTGACCTTGTACGTGTCATCGCTGTTCAAACACAAATACACTGGTCACTATAGCTGAAGACAACACAACTGATGGGCCCCCACTATTCCAGCCAAGGCAGGAAATGAAAATGTTGATGAAGAGGTATCGATCGCTTAAATTAATTCGGCCCTGATGGCCTAATCGTCACGGTGTGGTGTGTAAACAGAAATTCCCTAACGCAGGAGGGCGAGACAGAAACGGAGAGCAAACCTCATCCACTCACTTCATGAACTGAAGTCTACAGAGTCAGGTTTCAGACATTGAGATTCAATGTATTGTTTAGTCTTTACCAGACAGGTTAATGTAAGGGCTTTTCACACGTTCACATGTAAATGTAAAAGGGCAGGAAGGTTTGACGCTGTTTGTAATAGAGGTGTTGAACATAAGGTGGTGGTGGAACAGTTAGTGGAAGTGTGTTAAGCAGCTGTTTATGTTATATCATTTTTGATCTGTATGTTCAGATTTTGTGTGGGCAAAAAAATAATGGAATCATTAACCTTCAAATTGTCTTCGTTTCCTGTTTACACTTCTGGGCTTCGGGGTCTATGCAACCCCAACGATTGATTGAGTAATTGTACAAAAAATATACATTTTTAATTATACAAATAATATATCATTTGTTTGTTTTTTTGTTTACTTCTCATCTATTCAATAATACTGTGTTTTTGGAGATATAAAGTACTTTTGTATCCAAATACCACACAATTCCTCAACTAGACCATTTAGCTTGCATATGAAATATCATTATTTATTTTTTTGATGCTACATTGCACTAGTACTAGGCCGTCATTTCTGTGTATTTTTTATTTATTTATTTATTTTTTTTATTTTTTTATTTTTGACACATGAAGAAAATATATTTAGTTTTTTTCACATTTCCCATTCATTTCAATGTGGTGTCATATTGACCTTGAAGACCAGAAGTGTAAGCCATTTTGTGTGTGTGTGTGTGTGTGTGTGTGTGTGTATACGTAGATAGATAATGTAATTCACTTTGAATAAGATCATCTCCTAAAAAAAAAGCATTTACTTTATTATCAAATATTGATATGATAATAACATGTGCCATGTCACATATTTTGATAATAGATAAAACATCAAATGAAATAAAAATGGCAGATGAAAAACATCACTTTATGTGAAATATATAGCAAAATAACCAGTCTGCACTTTCAGGGTTAAAGTTTTTACATTTGTAAAAATCTCATATAAAAGCATCAGAACATTGTTCAGAACTGATTGGCTGAACACGACTTCAATCTCAAGTGCAACCTTTGCTGGCTCTCCCCGTTCCATTCAGCACAATGTGTCAGGCCAGACATATTGTAGTTCATGAAAGGGTCTGAGACACTGCAGATCAACCAGATTGTGTAGCATGCAGAGTTCAAAACACCCCCCTCGGACGAGCAAACATGCTCAGTGAGGCTGGTGGGGGTGGGGGGGGGATAGGCATGCTGCAACGGTGGCCAATCTCAGCAAAGCACTCATAGGGAGGAGTTGCACGATCCTCCTCTTGGACTCCGACATGCAGGACACTTCCTTTCTAGTGGGCCGCCCCAACAAAGGTGCTCAGTCGTGTGAAACTTAATCTGCAGCCTTGCCATGCTGACCTCTCACCCCCACCACCTTAAGACTGAGAGAAAGAGTGAGAGCTGTGCCTAGACAGAGGGAAACTGCGTGGAGAACATACCAGAGAGACCATGAAGTTGTAAAATGAAGATGGACTGGCCTTTTCAAATCGGTTACAACACATGAAAAATGGTTGCTGTGTTCCTGACACATTTCTCTGTGTGCTTGTTCATGCCTCTGTGTGTATGTGCATGACTCAGGGGATACAAATGTGAACGAGTGTCAAAACGACCTTAAGCGGTAGACAGAGTGCACTGGGGGTCACTTTAACACAAAACAGTTGGACCACTAGACAAAACACAGCTTCAGTCCTGCCCACACTGTTCTTCCCTGGCCCATGTTATCCGATCACAAGAAATCAAGCAAGACAGACCGACATTGACCCATGTTATTGTTGTATGTGCTATAAAATCGGCATGAACAGAAGTTGAGATCGTCTTATGTGCCCTTGAATACGGTGATGTCTCCTCCCCCCTCGCAATGACAACTTTTCTCTGAGCAACCAGTCACTCACGTGAGAATGTAGCAATAGCAAACAACAACGATCCAATTAAATCAAGTCCTGCCCTAATTTTTACTCATTCAAGATTTTGGACTTCATTTACACCTGTACGACTGACCACTTTTAAACGGATCACCTGAGACCATTCAATAAAGCAATGCCTCCCTTTCACACCTGCCTCGTCCTTCCCTCCAAAGCTCTCAACCAGCCATTAGGAACTGTCCTGAAAAAAATCTGTGATTCAACTTCAGCCGTCCTCTATGATTACCTCATTTCCTCCCCATCTCTATCGCAGAGAAGGTGACCCAGGCTGTTCATCTCTGCAGCTGCAATTAACCCAGGTCACCCTGCACAGCTCCCAGAGTTGAGCAGGAACGACGAGATGTGTTAACAGCCAGCACGGACAGGCTTTTTTTTTTCTCCCGCAGATTAGCCTCAGTCTGCCTGTACGCACTGCCTCGCTCTCAACCATCAGGCTACACTGGGATTAAGGCCTGCACCAGATGTCCAGAGGAGAGGAGAAGAGAGGTGAAGGCTGTTGTAAATGTGGATGTGAGAAACTATAGACTGTCACCACAGACAAGTACTTGCAAACTGGAAAACAGATTACTGGCCAGTTAATACAGATACAACTTCAGCAAACACACTTATAAATGTTTTTCCTTAGGGAGTGAACTTGACTCTCTGACCTTTACACTCCAGACCATACACACACACACACACACACACACACACACCCTGCCCTTCAGTCCACAGTGTCTTAGCTTTATCTCAGTTGTCCACACCTTGCATTCCAAGTCTCTTGTCTATCTATAGACTTTAGCCTTCCCAGCTCAGCAAACAGCCAGGGTGAGAACAAGGCCAGCCATTAGTCCAACATGCCCCAGGGTGCTAAAAGAGGACAGGAGAAAGAGAGAGAGACACACACACACATAGGAAGACACTGATAGATTTATGGTAATGACACACTCACTCTGTTGACCATGCAAGGGCAGGGGACTCAGATAAGTCACCAAATACTAAACTCCAACATCTGATGTCTGAAGTTTAAGGCTTGAGGTGTGTGTGTTACTATTTATTTGTGTATTTATGTTATTTATGTTATTTATTTATTTATTTATAAAGTCTTGATATCTTATCCAATTGTGCTTCTCAAATAAATTTATGTCCAAATGTACCCAAAAACGATATTAATAAATGTGCACTACTCTCAGCTCAGATTAAAGGGTTTGTTCGCCCAAAAATGAAAAATGAATGAAAAATCAAAAATGACTTTTGTTCATCTTTGGAACACAAATTAAGATATTTTTGATAGAAAGATTTTTTTTTTATCTGAGAGCTGTCTCACTCCTCCATAGGCTTAGAAAGTTAGTAAAACATTGACTAAAGTAGCTCAAACTTAATAGTAGGGGGGGGGGTTCACCTGTAACGAAAGATTTTTTTTTTTTAACCTAGTTTTTTTGTAATCCTTAAGGTGTCTAGAAAAGGATGATGTTTTGATGTTCCCCTCGCAAATTATTGCCCCGTATGTGATTTTTTGTATCATATTTTTGTGACCGTGCTTGAAAAATGAAAACTTTAAATATTTGAACAAAACATCCTACACAATGTACCCCATTTTCTCTTTATCTTTGCATGAGGAATTGATAGATATGAGGATTGTTTTGATTTGATGATGTATAGTGCATACAAAAAAAAAAATAAACACCAAAAAATATTTTAAAAAAAGGATGACATTGGATCACTGGAACTCCTCCCCATATGGACCCTTCTGATATATGTTTTCTAACTTTTGTATTTTCACAGTCTTTAGGATGTCTAAGAAGCAAATGTTGATGATCCCCACCTGAAATATTGAAATAAAATAAGTGTTCAAAAATATGCATTAATTAAAAATCACACCATGTAATTAGGATTCACTTTGTAGGTTTATTTAACATACATTTTAAACTATACATACCCTACTACATGATGCACCAACACACAATTAGAAAGATCTTTCTTGGTGAAGAGCACGTAGCATTATGGAAGCCCACATTAACCGGCAGATATTGGTCTCTCCAGGTTTCTGTTAAGTTGAAAAAATAAAAAGATTGTTATACTTAATAATAATTAATTAATTACTTTAATTATTATTATTATTACTGGTGAGGGAATGTGTTTCAACTCGAGTGGGACAATCTGAACAAAATAACATGAAAAACGAAATAAGTTTATCGAGCGACGAGATTACTTTTTGTGCGAAAAACAAATGATAACTTTGATAAAAAATAAATGATAAAAAAAAATGACTTTATTCAACTATTCATTTTCTTCTGGGCCTCCGAGTGAACGTAGTCTAACTACGCATATGATGCTGGACAATAGTGAGCCTACGTTCTTACAGTTACAACACTGAACTGTTACACTACACTCACTCTGAGGCTCACACAAGAAAATTAATAGTTGAATAAATTTGTCATTTTTGTTTGATTTCCACACAAAAAGTATTCCCTTCGCTTGATAACCTCAAGGTTGAGCCACTGTAGTCACTTGAACTATTTTAATTATTTTTTTAACTTTCTGGGCCAATTCAATTACAATATAAAAGCCTATGGAGGAGTGATCCAGCTCTCAGATTTAATACAAAAATACAAATAATTTGCTTTCTGAAGATGAACAAAAGTTTTACAGGGTTGGAACAACATGAGGGTGAGTAATTACAGACTTCATTTTTGGGTAAACATTTCCCAAAAATGGGAAAATGGGACTTCATTTAACACATTTTTTAAATCAATTCTGTAGAAATCCACTTGGGTTTCCCCAAAGAAAATTTCCCAGTTTCCCAGGAAAAAATCCTGAATTCCGTTTGCGCAAGCATATGACTACCCTCTTGGCTTCTTTAAAAGTATTATGCGACTGACGGGTTTTATTGGGCTTAGTGACTACTTAATAAAAGTCATTTCTCATGTGTCTTTAAATATGTGAACCTATAACGTCATTAATGCTCACAGAAGGTATTCGACTGTCTGTATATGTTCTAAAAATGACACCCCTCTCCTGGGCCTCACGCCACTGGCGAGAAAAAGAAAGAGAGTCCATATGTGACATAGTTACTATGTTCAAATGACACACCTTCTAAGAATTCAACAAGCCTCATTCAAACAGGCTGTTATCTCCAAACAGGGCTCAGTGTGGGCTGCGGGCTCTGTTTATTCAAACCTAAAGGGCATTGCAATCTCCACAACAAAGTGTTCACCTGGGATCAATCAGTTAGCTTATTAAAGCACTAACAATATTCAAATGATGCTGCTGCTATTTAAGTGTGTGTGTGTGTGTGTGTATTTTTCTCCCCTGCACCATTTGTGATTAATTATCCCTCACAAATCTAATCATAGAACACACATGGTTGCTTCTAACTATCTATCTGTTGTCCTGTGCTTGAGGGGGGAAAACAACAATGAAGAGACTGATTCCACCTTTAATGAGATTGGAGTCAGCATACAAGTTCTTGTGGCATTGCTCGACCCCCATTCAGCAAGCAGGTGTCCATTTCTAATGACTCAAAGATCCTGACAGCCTGCCATTAAAAAAAGTGAGACAGAGAGAGAGAGAGAGAACGAGAAATAACAAGTTAGATATGGCTCACTGGAATGGGGATAAAATGACACTTGACCAGTTGACCCCACAAACCTTTGAGCAGGCCTGTCAGGGTGAAAGGTTGAGCTTGGTGCGATGTCTGGGTGCTAATCTAGTTCCCATAACCTCCTAACCAACAACATTTGACCAAGGGTAAGGAATTGTCTTCAGTGTTTTGTGTCTCAAATTGTTGTGGAAGTTGTATCTGTGTGTAAATTTTAGTGTGAGGCCATTCTGTGAGAGCCAAGTAGTTTGCGTTCAGATGATGTGCTATAAATCTATAAGCTTGGTTAACTGTCACAAATTTGAAAGCGGGTGCGAGGTGGTCATTGTCCATTAAGGTGCACTTACTTTGTGTCCACTCAACTCCACACACCACAGGATTAATAGAGCAAAGCCAAGCTGGGGCAAAGGAAGTGATGCAAAGCTAGTTCAACACACAAGACGGACATTGGCGATGAGGCATTGGTGTCTAGCGGTACACAAACTCTCAAACCGACTAAAAAGTTGACAATGTGTAACGTTTAAACAACTGAGTCAACCTCTGTTTAGACAGCGGTAAAGTCCTCTTTGGCAACCTCTGTGAATAGCCCAGAGCAGAATGCCTGCCAGCGGACCATAAACACAAGGAACTTTTGATCAGGAGACCAATTTGCACGGCCAAACCCACAAAGACACGAAACTAAAACAAACCATGCACCTCAGTGTTTTGAGACTCACATTTTCCAAGTCACTGGAGAATTCTGAACTACAGAACACTGGGAAAAGAAGGATATCTGGGGATACTGAGTGAGTAATGCCCATATGGATTTTTATAACAGTGAGAACATAGTAACATAGTAACAGAGAACATAGTAACTATATATATATATATATATATATATATATATATATATATATATATTGTTGTATTAGTTGCTAGTTTGATTTTTGACAGGCCATGACAGGGACGGTTCATCCAAACGGAAAATTATTGAAAATGAGCTCACTCTCATGTCGTTCCAAACCCATGGAACACAAAAGGAGAAGTTTAGTCGAATGTCTAAGCTGCTTGCTTCCATACAATGAAAGGGAACGAAGACCAGGAGCTATCAAGCTGTTAAACGGAAAAAAGGCAGCATGAAAGTAGTCCATATAACTTTCACACCAAATTAAAGATCTTCCCAAAACTTCATTTAGCTTTCCATATAAAAAAAAAAATAAAGCAGTTTTAATCAATGGAAATCTCATATTGCTTGGCAGCCATGGTCACAATTCACTTCCATTGTATTGGAAAGAGCAATTTGGGCATTTAGACTTTTTTGTTCCACATAAGAAAGGACATGAGGGTGAGTACATGATGGCAGAATTATCATAAATACAGCATTAAAGTCTGTAAAACTTAAGTACATGGGTTTATGTGAGCATTCTTTGATCAGCCGTGGAGAGAAAAGTCAGTGATTTATTTTATTTGTCTGTCTGTAGTGTGGCATTGTTCGAGTAGAGTGACATGTTGTCCTTAAACGCCAGATGAATAAATGGGAATGATTGGGTAGGGAAGGGTTGAAGTTTCGCTTTTTTCACACCTGCCAAAACACAATAGGCCTCTCTAAACACAAGTGGCTGAAGGGAAATATTAAAGAAACACGTCTCTACCTGGTTTTATGGATTTGTGTTAGACAAAAGAGAAAATTTGAGAAAGCATCACTATAAAAAAAACTTGGTTTGTGGTCAAGGCAATATTCGACTATAGAAAACTACATTTTATTGATTTTTGTAACATATTCAAAATAAAAGAAACAGGAATAAACTGCTAAGCTGCTCTTCAAGTATGTAACAAGGTAACACTTTTCAAGGCACTTGATCACATGACCCCAGAGATCTCCTTCACCCAATGGCTGAACACACCAAGCACACAGTAGTGGGCAAACTATGGAGGAGGGGAGAAGTGCCATGAGTGCAGTAGAGCTGCTCATGATGACCTTCCTAATTATTATAGCTTTAGTATGATGCTCAGCTTTGTGTGTTTGTGTGTGTGTGTGTGTGCGCGTCAAATGTCCTCTTCAAAATATATAAATATACATATAATATATACAATTAAGAGACAAAAATGCAGAGAGAAATCTTTGTCACCGGACACAGATATACTTTAATTTTTTTTTTTTTATTAATTGTTTTCAATAAAGGGACAAAATTGGTTGGTGAACAGGATAATGTAGACAACTGCCAGAAAACACAGACAGTGGTTTCTCCAATAAAACTTAACATAGACCAGAAACAAACAAAAAGCAAGTCTGTCAATGACCTTTGGTCATTCTTTTCTTTAAAAAATAGAATAAAATAAAATAAAAAAAAAATGAAAACAAACGAACGAACAAACAAAAAAAGGATCCATTGTATGTCTCCGTTTTGAACAGAGTATTTAAGCAATAATAAATAGTGACTCCCATTGAAAAAGATAAAGTTCAAGTTCAAGTTACAACAAACAGCTCTCATAACAGGAATAGAAAAGGCTGATAACAAAATATTCCGCATTGCCATTTACAAAAGAGTATGAACTTAAGTGGGCTGCTCCTTTAGTTCCATTTCATTTTTAAATATGCTTTGCATATGAAAGTCGTCCCAATCTAAATATAAAGCACCATTTAATATTTGGCAATGAAAAAAAAAACACCTGCAAAACATTGATTATTTGAATGATTTTTTTTTTTATTGTTTGTTTATTTACTGGTATTTTACTGCATATGAAGTTAGCTTTTTTTCAAGATGCTGGAATGTATTCAGGTGAGACAGGTGAAAAGACAGAAGCACACTACAGAACAACCCAACATTAGCTTGCTGTACTGCATACAGAATGGCAGCAGAGGAGATTTTAAAAAAGAAGAACAGAAAAAAAGATATGTACAACCACCTGTTTTAGCTAGTGTGGACATTCTCAAAAGACTCCTCTGGGAAACCATTGAATGGCCTCCTTTGTTCAATGCCACATACTTTAATTTTTTAATTTGATTTTTTTCCCCCCGTTTTCTTTTTTTAAACATACAAATAATTCGCACTATATTATCCTGCCAAATTAAAAAAATATACCGTGGCAGCTTGTTGTTTTTTTCCACTACCAAAAAAGGTACAATAATACCTTTTGAGAGAACAAGCAACAGTTAAAAATACAAGCCTCAATATAAATACTGTAGTACCTACACTAGGTGAACATTTAATTCAAATACCATTCTAGAAATACAGAAGAAAGTAGACCATAAATGTGTTTTAGCATAGGAACCGACATGATGTGCATTTTCCTATATTTAAGTTTCTCTATTATATATTTTATATATAATCTTAAACCTTTCCCCAATGCAAGTTTGACCTGAAGAGCTGTGAAGAGCCAAGATGTAAAAAGAAAAAGCAGGAAAAAAAAACATATTTTTCCCATTTTATATATAATGTGATCAAGTCTTGAACACCACCAAGACAAAGAGGAAAAGAGAAACAACAAACTTAAATACAGTTTCCCCTAAGATAATGTTACCTTTTAAAAAAGTCATTTTATTTTCATACTTAAAAAAAGATTTGTACAAAAAAAAGGTCTTGCAGTGAAAGCAGCAAGTTTCAATTGTCCGTACTTTGTCAAGCACTGTGTGCTTTGACACAATAATATTATATCGGAGTTGGGCTTTATCTTCGTGGGGTGAGAGGAGGAGTTGGCTTTTTTACATTAAATAATGACACCATGTTCGATTATTTTGGAAGTTTTCCCTCTCGTGAATACCTGTAAACTGGGAAACTTTAACAGTGCACTTCGTTGTCCAACAAGCAAGCAATTGTAATTTATACTCAAATACTATACTTCCAATTAGCATGTCTAATAAAAAAAAAAAGAAGGGCAGAGTGGCAGGTGCTGTCTAAACACCAAAAACGTTGTCTAAAGTCATAATGCAGCTTTGATGTCATAATGCAGCAATGAAAAAGAGTCCCCTTGAATGTCAACTTATACCACACTATGTGTGAAACTCATATTGTATAAAACAAAGGAATAAAAGTGACATGTATGGTTTTCCCTCTATCTCTCTCTCTCTCTCTCTCTCTCTCTCTCTCTCTCTCTCTCTCTCGCTCAGTCGGACTTTCAGGCTCATTTAGTCTTTTAGGGAGCTCAGACATAGGCAATAATAAAGAAATAAGATTTTGACTCAGACCTGTAGGCAATTCATAGTTAATCATCACTGACAGCTGCAAATATTTCAATGCTTTCTTAATAACCAATTCTCAAGTGTACATTACATTGGTTCGGTCCAAATGCCCTCAAGTGTTCCTTCACCATTGACGTTCACACTAACAATGGTCATCAAAGAAACGTCAAAATGTTGTGCTACTGAAGATAAGACTTGAACAAACACGGAAAAGTCAAATGATTGTGGATTGAAAACTAGTACCGCCAAGTACAGTACCTTCAGATAGAAGAAGTAAACAAGACTGAATCTCACACCATATACTGCTTGTGCCATGCCCGGGACATAAACCACAATGGAAAGATACATTTTACATAGGTACCTAATGATGATTAACTAGAAATTTATTTAGCTTTTTGATTACTACTATTTCTCTCTAAAGTCACAGTTGACTGTAGCGGTCAGGTGCTTGATGCAAGAACCTTTTGAGGATCCAGTCGATCCTTATGTAGTATCTAGCTGAGACTCCAGAATTACAGCAGACGAGATTAACCAATGCAATTTCAAGATATCCAAGGCACTCTTTTTGTTTGTTTTACCAAATGATAGTACAAATTCAAATCTTAATGCTGTTTCCTTTTCAAGAAATCCAAAGGCTGTCATTACTCTTTTTTTTTTCCATAATAGGGGCCGATTCATATTTTAACCCTATGTGGACAGAACATCTTTTTGAAAGAAAAGTTTAAGTGCGATATCCAGCCCGTCCAAAGAGGGTTAAGCAATAGCCTGTAGTCCTCCATGTTACAACACAAAACTGTACATGATATGTATTACAGAATGTATGCAGCATGGTTGTTTTTTCTTTTCTTTTTCTTAGATCTTAAAACAAAAAAAAGAAAAATAAAGAAAAAACATTTTCAAATAATGAACGTTAAAACAGCAACACATTTACTAAACAACTAACCAACCAGGGACAATTTATTTTAAAATTAGCCAAAATATATCATCATGCATGCTGTCATAATTTTCCAAAATGGGAAAGGAAAAAGAAAAAGTACACAACATGTAAATTATTGCACAAGAGAAAGGCTCCAAGTTTGCGTCAATGCAATAGTATTGCCCCGATACAGATCATGCATTCAACGGTAAATGAAAAGGGTGTGCTGGTGGTGCCAAGCACGTTGTCTTAGCCGCCACTGGACTAGCGAAACAGGGAAATCTACAAGGATGAGGGTGGGAGTGGGGTAAGGTGTTATTCGCGGTTAACAGGCAAGTGAGTCACCACACTTCCCCGTTACTCAGTTTTAATTTCGTTGTTCAATGCGCGGTCACTGTGCCATTTTTTCATGTGTTTCTCAAGGGTGCTGTACACACTAAAAGGCATCTGACAGATTTCACATTTGTAAACGTCCTTGCCCACTTGCCCGTGTGTTTTCATGTGCCGTGTTAGCTTGCTGCTCTGGGCACATGCATAATTGCAGAGATCACACTTATAAGGCCTCTCGCCCGTGTGGCTGCGCCGGTGCACTGTCAGATTGCTGCAGTTTTTAAATATTTTGCCGCAGAACTCACAGGTGTCACTGCGTCGGCCATCTTTCGAGCTGGGCCGACCGGGACCCCCGAGGTGTGGTGTGCTGCCACCACTGCCAGTCCCGCTGCGGCCCGAGACGCCACCATCCAGGTCCCCTGGTGGCGTAGAGAAGCGCAGGCTTCCGTTCTCTGAGGAGTGCTCTGAAGACGAGGCGAAAGGCGATTGTCTGGAATCCCCAAAACTCAGAAAGGGGTCCTTGAGCTGCCGGGAGGCGGCGTATCCAGCCAACCACTGAGAATAGACATTCTCAGTGTTGGGGATTGTAGGGGTCGAGAGATCAAAGTCTTTCTCCAGCTTGATTCGTTTGGAGAAAGGACTAAGTGAGCTGGGACTGCCCAGTAAGAGCTTCTTGGACAAACCGACGGAGGCCGACTCGCTGGGGGACGAGCCGCGACCGTTGATAGCTGAGCCACAGCCCTCGTCCACTCGGTCTGATTCCAGAGCGGAGTCCTCATCACACATGCCCCTATGTGCATTACTGTCCGAGTTTAGAGCTCCTCGCTTGTGTTGATGAAATGCCTCGCTGTAGTGCTGCATGCTGGCAGCTAAGCCCATGCCCTGAATAACCTCAGGCAGCGAGCGCGGAATCCCATCCTCGCCCTCACCTGCAGCCAGACGGCCACCGTTGTTCTCGTGGTGCCGTGTAGCCTCAAGGTTGAGGCTAAAGTGGTAGTTGTTTCTACCTCTCTCCCTCTCCAGCTCCTCTTCCTCTCCTTCCTCCTCTTCCTCTTCCTCCTCTTCTTCTTCCTCCTCCTCCTCTTCCTCTTCCTCGTCTTCCTCTCCGTTCTCTGGAATCAGATGATCGTTTTCACTCTTGAATTTGGCTACCACAGACTTGAGGGCATTACTGGCACTACCCACCAAGTCGCTGGTTCCCGGTTCAGGAGAGCTGGCCGTGGACAAGCCGTCATCGGATTTGACAGTCATTGGTGATGACTTATTCATGTGTGTCTTCATGTGCCGCTTCAGCTTGCTGGCCTGCGTGCAGGCGTGGTCGCACAGGTGGCACTTGTACGGTTTCTCACCCGTGTGACTGCGTCGATGCACTATTAAATTACTCTGGAACTTGAAGGTCTTCCCACAGAACTCACAAGACTTGGACTTCAAGGGCGTGTTGGGCTGTTGAGGAAGAGGGGTTGGGGTGGACTGGGAGCCAGAGGGGGACTGCATGGAAGGTAGGGGAGGGCTAGCGAGAAAGGGTGGCTTGGTTCCTGACTGGAATGGTTGCAGTAGCCGTTGCATAGGGCTGGGCCGGTTGGGTGAGAGAGGAGGAGTTGACCCTGAGGTGTTACCAGCCAGCTCCCTCAACCTACGAGAAAAGTCCATAGCTGGGGGATCCATGGGTATGGGGTTGAGGCGCAGCACCCTGTCAAAGGCACTCGGGTGATGGGTGGCCAAAGCCAGCTCCTCCGGGCTCAGGTGCTCCATGCGATGAGGGTCCAAGTGATGGCGGGGTGGAGGGCTAAAGAGAGGTGGCGTAGGGGGAAACCGACCCTCTCGGAGAGGAGGTCCATCGCGTCCATTGTTGGGTATCCGCAGCAGGTTGAATGGGCTTCCCTCTGGGAGATGGATGCCATGCAGGGGGGGCTGAGAGGAGCAATCTGCGCCCATTCCTGAAGGAGCTGCCACACGGGGTGTGAGCGGACTTCCGCGCTCGCTCTCAAGGTAGATGCGGAAGCCATGAGTGTTCTGGGCATGTTGCAGCAGAAACCAGGCACTGCTGAACGGCTGTTTACAGGTTGTGCAAGTGTAGCTGCTGGGCTCATCTTTACCTGAAAAACACATAACGGAAAAGTTAATTCTCTAAATGTACCGAAGACATTAACTGCAAGTCATTTAAAGGAAAAACATTTGGTTAATAGGTCTCTACATCTGCTACATGTGTTTGTTCTTTTCTCAGTTGCTCCCTGGTGTATTTTGGACGTACAAAAACCCTACAGATTGGGCCTTAATCATTTATGAACCTGCCTAGACCCCGGGCCGTTTGCAGCCCCCCATACTAACAGTCTTTCAACAGCTTTAGCCCCTCAGCAGGCTTAAGTAAGTATCACATAACAGTAAACACAGGTCTTATTATAAACATGCTCCCAAACAGCAGTACAGGCCAGACCCCAGTGGAGCAGAGCTTTTCACAGCATAAGACCAGACAAAGCACTGATATTCCAGCAGAGAAAGACTGTGTTGGGGTTTGGCTCAGGTCTTTGCATGGGGTGATACACTTCTGCTTTGTGGTTGTCAGGCGGGCAGTAAAAGCAAACAATACCTCTCTCTCAAGCTGAACGCTTTCATCCGTGTACAAAAACAGATGAACAGGAAGCATACAGTAAACAAAATTTGGAAGGACTAAAGTAATAGATCCTGTAAAGGGAGCAACAGAGGAAGCACACACATTTTTAGGATCTGTTTAAGGTTACATTACTCAATGTTCAGGTGTTGTGAACCAGTGCAAAGCTAGAGGATGAACATTTGTTGTAACACCTCACACAACACTTTGTTTTTTTGCTTCGGAAATAGAATTCCATTTAATAAATTCTCAGTAATCTCACAAAAGATGTGTTCAAACAAAAAAGAATAAAAAAAAGAAAAAGAAAAATGAGAGAGACTATCTCCTCCTTTACAACTGAAATTGTGGACAATTGTCACGGCAAAGGAACACTTAAAACAATAATTGACTTTAAACGGCACTTTGACAGTGACCTGTGATGTTCCTCCCATTGCGTTTGTAATCTCATTTAATGTTTCTGACTCCTACACCACCTTATTTTGGAGATTAAATAATAAAGGAGGCTGGAAACAAGAGCCTTTCAACATTAAAAACACTGTGCTGGAGCCTGATGCAATGTTACCAATTTATGTAATATTTTTCTTTCTGCATTTTGGAGGAACTGATACAGTATTCCCAGTATATTCACATGTGAACGCCTTGTTATTTTTGATTATCTGGTCTCTGTAAATAAAATAACACCAGATAATGACCAAAGATGCTTTTATAACTTAAAAAAAGAAAAAAATCTTCATTTACATACACCTCTCTCATAAATATGCTCATCTAAATGTCTTATTTAGGCCAGATAGAAAGCTGTCAAACGCTACAGAACCATTTTTGATAATTACACTGATTACATTTCTAACTAAAAAAAAAAACGTGATGAAAATGGCATTTGCAACAGGTAAACAAGCAGCGGGTTCAGGATGCCTATAGTTAAAAACACACGATTAACTCACAAATGGCAATGAAATGGATATTTTCATGAAGTAATGAGTGACAGTTTGAACTCTGAAAATTACCAGCGCTAAAAGGGATGTTATATGCAAGATACAGATATCTACCTACGCTCCCAAAAACGCAAGGTCAAGCGGTCAGGAAAAGAGCCATCATCCACACAGGAACCACAACAACAAACATTGAAAATGGACAGGGGAGATGGATTTAGCTCCCCCCTACAAGCCAGAGGTCTCTAAACTGCTATCATGTACTGTTTACAACCATCCCGAGAGAAAGGGGGAGAGGAAAAAAAGCAAAAAATGGAGAGATGGCGGGAAGAAAAGCTGAAAGAGGTGCTGAACGGTGCCGAACAGGCAGCGTGCACTCTTTCATCTAGTTTGTTTTCCTCAGAGGGGCTTTCTCTGAAGTCTTCAATAGCCAGCAAAGCATGTAACGAGGCAAGGCCTTTCTGCTGCTCAGAGGAGGAAAGGCAGGCCAGAGCCACTGTGGGTTTTCTCAGATAATCCTGTTAATGCACACAAATGGGGGTGGTTCTGGAAGGCTCTGTTGCGGGCAGACAGCCACCTCCGGACATCGCTGAACCCTTTTGTGCTGTCATCATTTTGTCCCTGCCTTGGCACTTCTTAAACATGGTCAACGAAAACACACACGCACTCTACATGAGCAAGGTGTTTAAAGAATGGCTGTTAGGAATGACATGAGAGAAGCTACAAAATAATATAAAAGATGGTGATGTATACCAGTTTTTCCCAAAACTTTGTTATCTCGAGTCCTGTCAGTAACACCACATCGTGAATGTATTCTCTTTTACTCAAAACATTCTGAATATATCAGTTAGAATTAGCATTATTCGAATTAAAGTGTAAATATTGAAAATCATCCACTTATAATCAAAACACAGATTCAACAAACAGCTTCCTCTCTGTTTAATAAAACAATTGAACTTGCTTGTCTCTCTAAATTATGAGATTTATTATGAAATATTTAACAAAAGTGTGTGTGTGTGTGTGTGTGTGTGTGTGTGTGTGTGTGTGTGTGTACAAGATTGTAACTTGTTCATTTAAATACCAGTTACAAACTATGAAATATATCACCCACAAGCAAGTGCACTATAGTACATTTGTCTATTTTGAGAAGATATGAATTTAAGGTAACAAACCATAAACATTTAAAAGACCAATATCAAAATGTTTCCAAATGCCACCAGAAACTGCATATAGCCCTGGTATGTGCTAAAGACAAAGCTATTCACACAGATTTGACAGACATTTAAAAAAAAAAATAATAATAATAATCCAAGGTCCCAGAACAAAAGAGCAATGGTGACGATATCACATGCAAGCTTTCAGCTGAGAGAGATGGGCAGTGAGGGAGGTGACGGCTGGTGTAAATAGAGAGAAAAATAACAGCACATTGCTGATCTGTGGCCCTGCCACCCACTAGCACCTCCTGACAATCTCACTCATGACCAACAGCTGAAAGCACTGCACCAAATCAAGACAGCACACTACTTTATATCAGGAGGGTTGATGCAAAGGCCAGCTAAATTATGGATCATTACAATCTGCAGAAATTACATTTAATTGCTGCCACCTGCAGAGGGTTTAACCTAGTATACATTTTTGTATTATCATGCAAAGGGTATTTTTCACTCCCGTCACACAGCTACAACCATAATGGCTATCTGTTGTTGTCGAGTTGGAGGGAGAGTTTTAATTTGCCACGTGCCAAACACAAAACCCGGTTCGCTTTCTGGGAAACTGGGTCTACGGAAGGTTCGAGTCTTTAAATAGACTTTGAGGGTCCGCCATCTCCTCGCCAGCCACGGGGATCTCTGAAGGACAGGTTACCGCATCTCCATGTTTAACAAGGGCCCGCTTCATTTCATTACACATGGCAACGCTCAGCGGAATATGTAATCATCTTTTTCGCATGACATTTTGAATATCCAACTAGACAAATAATTGCGGCAATAATTGATAGCTTCACGCAGGCTGCAGTATTATTGACTGGCGTGCCTCTCACAGGCACCGGCGTGTGCCATGCGGGCAGCGTGCTTGGCACGCTCGCAGCCAGGTTCTTCTTCTGACAAAAAACTGTCACAATCTGTTCCGATGACAGGAGTCGGCGAACCACCGACAGGTGCTCCGATAATCTGCTATTAGACTCTGAAGATTTTACTGGGTGGAATTAAAAGCAGCAGCCTGCCAAAGAAATTAGCCTCCCCCTCCTTTTGGTCTAATTTTCATTTTCTCAAGAGAGATGAAAGAGTATTCTTTGCATCATTGACTGTCTTTTTGAGGAGCTGAGCATTCGGGATGGATGAGCAATAAAAGCAGACGAGGGACTTGTGGGTTCTCGGCTGTTTAATGTGTGCAACTTACAGTACGTACGTGGCCACCGCTTGGTGCGCAAGCTTGCTAAATGTAATGATAATCTGTGCCTCGACACTCTAAACACTTAAGAGAAGTCGAAAAGCGGTCTTGCTCTAATTTTCGACAATTCCTCAGTTAATTATGCAGCTCTCCAATTTGCAGCGAAAGCGGGTCAGTCCGGACAAGCTGGCAAGACGTAGCATTGCAGGCAGAGACTGCCGGTGACAGTTGTTGGACTGGTCTGCGGGAGCTGGCAGCGGCATGGCTACTTACAGACGGATGCGAGCACTCAGTGCATTGCTGGCAGTTTTTACGCAGGGAAATGTCAGAGCAATGTTACAGCACACAACAACCCCCCCTCCCCAAACTGCCAACCACATCCTCACAGGACCGACTAATCCAGCTAAATCGGCACACACACGCATTAAACTGCAGTTAGATAAAGCCACATTAAATGATCTTGACAAAAAGTAAGGCTGTATTACAGAGCGGTGATGGCTTGGCAGAGAGTGACTGGTGCCCATGGTGTAACTGGAGATGAGGAGGAAGGAAATATGTTGTGAGCCCCCCCATCCACCCAATCCCCCCTTGCTGAGTCCTGCATCTTGCACAGGAAAACTGTAGCACACCAAACAGATAGCTTTACAGTGCAAAAATAACCAAAAAGTGTCAAGTTATGACTTGTGCAAATTTCAGACAGCTCGTCTGGGGTGTAGTATGTATAAAATCCGCCTAGGGGACAGGTCAGTCCAATAATATTGCAAAAGTGCACTCGAACACACACACACACACACACACACATAGCCTGTTTGTCGGTGTTCAAAAGGCATCGTGTTAGTTACACAAGCGCATTTACAAATGAAAAATTGTTTTACCGTCATACCAATTCCATTAAAACACAGTTAAATACTGCTAAGTGCATGAAACGAGCATTACCAATGGATTTATCTTGACTGACACACATGGATGACTGACACGTATAGATGGAGAGCGTGTGTATTTGGAGTAATGTCTACAGTTGGCTTTGTTAAGAGAGCGGGGTGCATTTCTATGTGTGCCGTCTGGATCGATGGCGCTGGCAGACTAAGATGAATGCCAGATTAAAACAGCTCGGGCAGCCCAATATCCCCGACATGCAGATTCATCCATTGTTCTTCCTCCCACCACTAAAAACCACCCCCCCTCACTCACACACTCACACAAACACAAACGGCGTCCACGGCAAACAAAAGCACCGGATATGAACGCACTTGCGTAGAGCAATTCAAAACCTCCTACATGCGAAAGCGCAGGTCATTTGGACAGTTTCTGGCATTTCACGAGCTGTGCTCTCAGCCTTCCATCTCGACAGCTTCACTGCTGTCACTTGCCGAGACTGCGGCTCCTTTTGTTTTGTCCTTGACGATTGTGTTAAGACAGCTCTCAGAGATAATGGTAATTGAAGTAATGCAACAATGCAGTAACAGGATTACTGAATGCAGGGGGGGAAAGGACAATGCCATGTAATATCATTTTTGAATTTTATCAGCGGCTTATGCTTTCAAGAGCCTCTGCATATATTTGTGTTTGAGGTGTCCCTTCACCTCTGCACCTGCTCAAGTCTCAAAATTATGAAATTACGCTTTTTTTATATATTACATTTTCATAAAGTAAATTAAGCACAATGCATGTGAATCCTGTTTACAATAAATAAAATGTAGCTATTGAGGTGGGATACGGGTAGGGTTAGGGACAGGTGTGGTGGTATGGGTAGGTTTAGGGGTGGGTTTAAGTATAAGGATGGGTCAGCTTTGTAATTACAGATGTAATTACATAAATTAGTTACAGCTGTAATTACATGCTGGTATTTTTAAAATATAAGTACAATGTAAAAACATGTATGTACACAATAAGTCCATTGTATCAAATTATTTGTTTCAATGTAACTACATAGTACTTAAAGCAACTTAATATAAAGTGGGACCAAAATGCATTTTATAAATCAATGTCAAACTTTTTAATAAGTAATTTTGGTTGAAATTGATATAAAACGTATTATAAATAATAAACTACCGCCACTCAAAAGTTTGGGGTTGGAAAGTTTTTTTTAATGTTTTTGAAAGAAGTCTCAAAAATACAGTAAAATCAGTAATATTGGAAAATATCATTAGTATTTGAAATAACTGTTTTGTATTTTAATATATTTTTAAATGTAATTTACTCCTGTGATGGCAAAGCTGAATTTTCAGAAGCCTTTACTGCAGTCTTCAGTGTCACATGATCCTTCGGAAATCATTCTAATGCTGATTAAAACGGTTATACTGCTTGATATTTTTATGGAAAATTAGATATTTTTTTTTCAGGATTATTTAATGAGGAAATTAAAAAGTACAGCATTTCTTTAAAGCATACTGCAGCATTATGTATGCCTTTACTGTCACTTTTGATCAATTTAATGTGTCCTTGCTAAACAACTGAAACATCTTACTGAACCCAAACTTTTTTAATGGTAGTGTACTGGTCCCAAATTCATTTGAAGTTTTTCACAACTTTTTTTGCATTTGCTAGATCAGTTTAATTGCCCTGCAGTGTAACAAATACATTTTTAAAAGTACAAATATTATACACACACATACGTTTAGCAAAATACCGTTTAAAATACAAGTTCACACTGCAGGACAGGTGCATCTCCAAAAAAATATTTCATGTCGAATACTACACCAAACATCTAAAAACACAATGGAAATAGAAAATGTTTGCTAAATCTAACCAGAGTGAAGTTTCTAATGAGTGTCTGTGTTCAGGTCATGTGTGCCTCTGGCTTATATCAGTATTCCTCCAAGCAGTCTGGTCGGGTCGGCCCAGCACCGCTCTCACACACTCGGCTCTTTGTCCGGTTCCAGACTCTTTGTGGTGTGCCGAGTGACTGGCCACAAACAAAGGCCTGTTTGACCAACACTTGTTCACTGACAAAGCTGGACAGAGGAAGTGCCATAAAAATCCTGCAAAAGACTGAGACACTTCTCACACTGTGTGTCCTCCAAACCCAAACATTATGCATTTCTCTCCGCCTTGCCAAAAGAACGCAGAGTAATATCTAAACAATGAGATGTAATGCGCCCTTTATTTGGACTTTCCAAATAGATAGAGAGGGGGGGAAAGACTTAATTAAAAAAAAATACTGAGATGACACAGAAACTATTATCTGTGTGTGGAGTTAAGAAATAAACTCGTCTGTGACACTGTAGAGTGACAGGAGTAAAGGAGTATACATCCACAATTTTTGATGGTCAATCATCCTGAGAGGGATAAAAATCCTGCTGGAATTCCCTTTCCACATAATGCAAGTAATCCCAGCATCAACTCATTCCGATGTACACCAGCATGTCTCCCGTTTGCCTGCCTGCCTGCCGGACAAGCAAACGCAATTAAGAGCAGGAGAGTTTTCCACACACCTGATTCCCCTCTCCTTATCATTACAGCGAGCGAGGAGAGACGAGTCCCCTCCAATCAGAAATACACACGGCTAAACAGGGCCTGCCCAGCTAATAATAATGGCAGAGAGAGGCACGTTTCCCTCTCAAGCCAGTCAAATCAAACTCTGCTGCTCAGAACCGACGCATGCCCCTCTACAGTTATTGCTGAATACAAGAAGCTGATTTCAGTATTTAAGAGCAACAATGAGGCTAATTTCACAATCCTCTCGGTGTGTCATTAGGCACTGCTCTACAATCTGCCACACAAGAACGAAGACAAAACACAATTACCCCCCAATGCTTTTAAAGAACAGGGATATGAAAGCGTTATTGTTTTGGCAAGGAGGCCAATCAGGACTTTATATGTGTGTATAAAAGTATATTTGCGCATGTGAGACACGTGCACATGTGTCGTAGTTGGTTTGACTTTTGCTGGGGAGAAATATAAATACTAAGCACCAGAGAGTTCGTCTTCCCTGCTGTGACACTGTGCTTCTCTGCTTGTCATATACGATATAACATTTATTTTTGGCATTTATTTTAAAAAAGCATATACAGCCCAATTATGTAATTTAAAGGATAAAAATACACCATTCAAAAGTTTGGGGTGGGTAACATTTTTTTTTTAAATATTTCATTTTTAAAACTTGTATTCATCAAGGACATATAAGTTTAATTAAAAGTGACAGTAAAGACATTTGTTACAAATAATTTACATTTCAAATGAAAGCTGTCCTCTTGAACTTTATTTTGGAAACCATGATTAATTTTTTTAGGATTCCTTTATTTTACAATAAAGGATTCCTTTTACAAATTAAGCAGCACAACTTTTTTCAACACTGAAGATAATAAAAAATGTTTCTCGAGCAGCAAATCAGAATGATTAATCACTGAAGGATCTTGTGACACTACATGACACAACATCTGTTTTGTATTTATATATATATATATATCTTGTCATCACCAAACTTTTTAACTGTAAAATGAAATTGTGTTTACTTATCACGACAAAAATATTGTGTGAACTTGTTTTTTTAGAGGATGTACAAAGTCCGTCCTTCTCATTTAGAGTCAATTTCAATAAAAGTAACTGCAAACATGTCTTTAAAAAGTGAAGTGAAGTTTTGGAGAGAAAAAAAGAATGTGTTTGCATGTGTCACTTGGTTTGTTATTAAAGCAAATGACATTCATACACCTGACTTAAGTGACCAAAAGTGTTTAAATGCTGCATATATATGCAGACTTAACGACCCCAGTGAAACTTTTCCTTTAAAAAGCACTAACTCAACAGTCAAACATACTCTGCTTATGGATGTGGATGTAGGGAGAACGTGTACCCTGATGATGACTTCAGCCCAGGAGCTGTGCTGGGGATCCACTTTACCATTGGGGAACATGCCTGGAGAGCAGAAGCTCCAGAGGGACAGATGGAGAGCTCTTGGCGAAGACACCCGTGAACAATGAACAAAAACGTTGTTCCGTCACCCGGATTATTGAAACTGCTGCTCCGACCGCTCCTACACTTTGGATGTGCGAATCAGGCTTCCATAGACACTGGAATTGACCGTTTAAAAATGAATTCCTGCATAACCTCATAAACATAATTTTAATAATACAGTCAGAGCCTCTTAAACTGTGTTTATGATTGTAATTAAATGGCCAAATCTTTATATAACCGTCAGAGCGTAAAACCATGCGCGCATCCTCTCTCTCGCGCTCTCTCTCTCTCTCTCTCTTGTGAGATGAAAACCTCACTGCTGATGGTAGCAACTGTAGACTACTCTTAACCCAAAACCAAAATGTCAAAATTATAGAGAGCACAAATTACAGCATAGGAGGGTTGTGTGCTTTGCTCTTTTTCTTTTTTTAAGCCAAGGAGGGAAAAAAATGCTCAGAAAAAAATGCCAGGCTAACCTGCATCCAGATACGCACACACATATCTGGGACCCTAGAAAGAATGACAAGACTTGTAGAGGAATGGAAACAGAGAGTGACGTTCATTGTCATAAATAGCCTAATTAATCAATGTGCAAACTACTATACTGCTCCAAATGCATCAATTAATTAAACCCAGATTCATTTAATCCTGTGGAGGAACACAGGCTTTGTGCCCAAAATAATTACTGCAGAAAAAAAGTCAGAATTATTGTTATAAAATATATTTCAGTCGGAGGTATCCCCCAAAGATTCACAAAAATGCATTTTTTGAAATAAACTTTTCAATATGGCTGAGTACTAATTAAGCCTTAGCACTCATTTAACCGGCACAAACACCAAAACGGCATCGGTGTTTAACAAACACACAGATCATTCCCCTAACAATGCGCACGGACGGGACTTCAGCTGCAGCCTCTGAAGCGACCTCTTTTCTTCATTGTCTCTCTCAGAGCCAGAGAGAACGAGGGAATGAAATAGAGGGGAGGAGGTGGGGGTGAGTGAGATATTCACAGCACGTTCTGCATAAATGTATCGCTGCATCTGTAAGGAAGAGAAATTGGAGCTGCGCAGAGCTGGGGCCCGGGGCATGGCTTCAGACACTGTCAAAACATTTTCAGCCATTTTAATTAGAGGACCAAAGCCAGTTCTGAGGCTCCATAACATTTGCTTTCACATAATTGCACTTCGCTCAGCGTTTTCGCCCTTTCTGTCCCCCATCGTATTCAACTTGGGCAATTCATATTTCCATTAAGGCTTTTTTGTGCTTTTTCAATTTGAATATATTTTCTTATAGGACATTCAAACATTTATGAATAGCGTGTCCTACGGTGGCTGAACAGCTGGAAGTCTGTTCGCTTGTACTTCATTAATTATTCAGCTACCTTCGGCTCTGTCACTAGTGTATATAAAGTACAGTATCCGATCCGAAAAGCTTCCATTCGGGTTCTTATTCCACATTCTCTCCACATTTATCCCCTTTGAATCCCTATGCGCAGATAAACCTACAACCACACAAATGCTGACACTTGTGATGGGAGGTGTTCAAATAAATTCAGAGTGGTAATCTTTTCCTATTCCTTCACACGCAATAGGTCAGCGGTCACCTGTACGCAACACACACACACATAAATGGAGAGAACAGGGATGTGCAGGGACATGCAGACCAGAGCAGACAGCAGCAGCAGCTGGCGGCCATAGGAGATCACTCATCAGCCTTATACTATCATAAAGCTCAGCAAACACCAGGTACTGGCCTCACACACTTGCATAAAACACAAACACTTTGCCTCTAACAAGCCGTTATTTTCTATGTTAGCAATAGGCATACAAGTACAGCTTTAATTTATCTGAATGGAGTTCATTTCAATATTTCAATTGGGCATTCTTTTCGTTAAAGCAAAAACAAACTCTGCTAGTGATATTTTGTTAACATACAGTAATATCATAAATAATCCAGTGTCAGAACTTATCTAGTTGACTTAGTAGTAGGTGGCAGTATTGCACCTTAATGCTGGGTAAGTGCAAAACAGAAGAAGAAGATGATGATCATGATGATGCAGTGTGTAGCTAACTACTGTCACACGAAATCATGTCATCAAATATGACAAACGAAAGTGACGCTTTATCGGCACTCAAAAAAAGTTAGATAAAACACAAAATTAAGTTAGATAAAACACAAGTTATGTCAGATAAAACAAAATTAAGTTAAAGATTAATTTGACTGAGAGCATTATTAATTTTTATTTTTTTAAATTGAAAATCTGATATTGTGCCAGGCCAAGTTCAGGTTAATTTGCATGTCAACTCTACGGGCAATTCTACAATCCGATTGGCCTTTTAAACCAAAACGCAGGACTCTCATTCCTACATCTGCCACATTAAACATTGCGATTTCTCTCGTACATCTCCTCTCCTTTATACTGTCTTTGTTATCTCTTTCTTTTGCTCTTTTTCATTTGTCCATCGTCACCAGAGGGCTGTTCAGGTGTTTGTTTTTCCCAGCCCAGACTATCTTTGGAAATGTTTTTTTTTTCTCTCTCTCTCTCTCTGCTATCGGGCTGCAGGTCTGCACTGACTCAACCTTAGGGGTTCAGAAAGGAGAGGAGGGAGTTGATGATGGAGAAAGAGAGAAAAAAGAACAAAAGGAAAAGTTAAACCTGTAAGTCAGAGCCCTTTTTGCTCTACAGTCTCCGGAGAAGAAACCTCAGCAAGACTGACCCTCTCTTATAAGAAACACACATAAACAATCTAACGCACACCTCACCTCACCAAGAGGCCACTTTCTGCCTCACAGATGCCCAGAGCTCTCAAAACAACAAGGAAAGATGAAGAGAGAAAGAGAAAGTAAGAGAAAAGGAAATGGGGCATATGGGACTGTGAGCCGGATTCTGACATAAAATAGAATATCGAGAGCATTAGAATAGAAAATTAGTCTCAAGAGCTACTTTTTTCACTTTTGTAGGAGAACTGAGTGAGAATTGATTTAATTACTGTGCAAACGTACTAAAATCAGCACTTTAACAGCAACAGAAAAATAACTAATTATATTTTTCAGAAAAAAGCTGTAATCAGAATATATACAATTATGTGCACGTAAACATGGTGACTGGTTATACAACTTTATCTCATAATTTCATCTCCGCATTTTTCCTCTGTATTAGAAAATAGTCTTCAAATATATTCAACCAAGAGCTACAATCAATAAAAATAATTTTTTTAACGTAGATATATACTGTAACTAATGCCTCGTTAACAGTAAAATCCCCTGAATGAATCTGGTGGCAGAAAAGGGGGTTAGAGAGAGCCGTAAAAAAGTTTATTCACATAACTGCCTCCTGGAGCCACTGACCCTTGCACTACAAGAGCTAACAGACATGCAGAGAGGTGTGAGCAGCCTGTGTGTGTGTTCATGAGTAACACAAGGGTAAACCCCTGAGATCTGACTGTAGCTTCTACGCTAACACAAGCTAATACTCAAATCAATAGCGGAGAAAAACTTCCCATGCGCGTCCACGTGGCAACTTTGGTTAATTGGTCTAAAGAAAAAAAAAATTAAAAAGGTTATGGATGTGATTTTTATGTGCATTTCAAAGACAACTGTGTGGTTTGGGGGAATAATTACTATTTAAGTGAAGTGCAAAAAATTACTCAAAAGAATATGCATGTTAGTGCCTAGATGTCATACTTACATTAAACAGTCATTAAACAGTTCGTTAAATTTAAACTGTATACTTTTTGTAAATACGCAAACATGAACTGCGTTAAAAAGTGCAACCAAAAGAAGAAGAAGAAAAACATTTGAGACTTTGTAAGAACACAGTGAGAAGTCAGCCTTGGTGAGGCTTGGTGAAAATAAAGAGATGAGAGAGGGTCCAAACAGATAGATCACACACTCTGCCTCACGGCTCAGGCCTGTGTCTGACAAGAGGACAAAAATTTCTCTGAATTATTCAGAGTGGACAAGCACACATCTACTGGGCACTGCCCTAAAAAGAACATATCCAGAGAGCGGGAAAGTAAGCGAGAAGCAAGCAGGGGTTGGGAGGGAGAAAATGGGAAAGGGAGAGAGAGAAGCAGCAGTTTGATGAACGTCAGAAGAAAGGCAGTATTGCAGCAGCAGGCCGCCTGGGGCTAGTTGTGTAGGAGAACACAGAGGCACACAGCCGTTACAGAGCAGTCAATAACGACACAGCCTCTGACATTTACACAAACACCAAGACCCCGCCACTAGCGGCAAACAAACACCCCCAAAACACATACACACCGCCTTTAAAAGGAAGCCTACAGAAGCTCCTCACACGCCAAAGCAGAATGGGAAAGAAAAAGAGGACTCTGCGGACAAGAGTATGTAGAGACTCTTTGCAGAGGAGTGGATTTAAAGACGAGGCATGTAAGGAGATTGAGAGGTGTTGAAGATCCCTTTGCTTTACCGCTTTCTCTTATCATCAATCTCGTCCAGAGAAATTACCGAAAGCCCTGGTTTCATTTTTTATCTTACTTAAGAGGCGAGGGAGAGGGCAGCTGACAAATTACAGAAATATATAAATCACACATTAAAAAGTTCCAGAAAACTATTTGCAATCATTTTTTTAGTGGTGTGTGCGTGCTGGAGTGTGAGTGCTCCATTAGGGCATTTTGAGAGCAGTCTAATGTGGCTAATGTTCCCATCAGAGATACTCTAAGTGCTGTGCCATTCATTTCCCTTCCACCCCCTTGAGCGCAGCGGTCACAAGCCCTCCAAATGCTTCCCTTCGAGGAGTGGCCAGCGCCTTTTAGCCAGGCCCAAAAGATCGTCCGGCTGCGCGGGAAGAGCCAGTGCCGACCACCGACGCCCTCTCCCAAAGCTATGGGTCTACTAATTACCCCCATCTCAACACCAACAAACAACTTTTAAGACCTATTAGAGGGCAGTTGTCCGGGAAGGGGTTTTATATCCCATTAAAACCAGAAGATTAAATTGCTATTCACATAAATTCACCCGGCCTCATACCAGTAGGACTCGGATGCTAATAGCGTGTGGCCTATCGCTGCTAAACAGGCTACAGCAGGATGGCACCCTCCTGGAAAATAGCCTCGAGTGCGATCACATAAATAACCTCGGCTTTTCCGTTGAAGCCATTTCAGGTTTCAGTGGAATTCCTGTTCTCACGTCTCTCCCGACCTGTTTTTGTCTTTGCGCTCCACTCCCAGAATCCCCTCAGCATTTGCTATCTGGGTTTCTTTGTTGATCCTACCTTTCTCAGCTTTCGGTATACGGCTTGGAGGAGGGGGAGGGGGGGCGGGCAGGACGAACAGGCTGGATCTGCCGGGGCAAGAACTAGAGGTAATGTCAGCCAAGGCCAGAGAGAGCGAAACCCAGCAACCATGTCAAAGCCAACAAACACTCCCTATCTCATTCCCAAAGGAACTCTGTGACTCACTCTCCAGCAAGCCCCCGATTCGCTCCAAAACCTCTCAGCGTAGCCATAACATACATGCCTCAAATTTGGCGTAGAAACCACAGCGACTAATACCAGGGACGTGAGTGTTGGGGTGAAAAGGGATGAAGATGTAAAACTCAATACAACTTTTCTGGGCGCAAGGACACCAAACCCAACAGAACTCCGGCTGACCTGATACATCACACCACCCTCCTGACTGCCGCCCCAAGCTGTGTGACATGTCCACCGGGTCTGGGGAGAACATGTGACATTCATGCCTTTAAGAAGGAGCTCTCAGCACATCTATCAAGCTCAGCTGGGACACGAGGCCACACACAAACAGAGCACTGTTTCAAGAGCGGCCAAGGCAGTGCTGTTGCATTCCTCCCGACTGGCGCATGGCCGGCTGGTGAGAGTGCGGTCGGCCTCCAAAGCTGCCCCTCATCTCAATCGCTCGTACGCACCGGGTCTGTTCTCACTCACTCTCTCTCTCTCCCTGGAGACGTATGTTTTGCCGGCCTGGGCCGTAATACTGTAGCGTACGCATGTTCATTTAAAGCTTCTCATAAATACAGCTGAATTTATAATAAATCGGGTGACTAATGTGAAGCCAAATAGGAATTCCCTGTCAAGTACCCTTTTTCCAAACTTGTATGACTTCATATTATTCGGTGTAAAACAAGGCAGCTGAAGTGTCTTGGTGTTTTTTTTTTTTTTTGTTCATACGATGAATGTCAATAGGATCCCGTGTTGTTTTGGACAACTTTGTGGACAAATACAATTGAAACCATTTTTTAAAGTATCTGTTAAGTTCTGCAAAATATAGAAAGTCATACAGGTTTGGACAACATAAGGGTGGGTAAATTATGACAACATTTTTAGGTATGCCTTTAAATATAATTATTTAGGATTGCTAGTGTCCAGAGGGCAATGAAGTAGACCAGTATCTAAACCAGAAAGATTTCAATAAAGTATGTATAGAAGACCCTGGTGGAAAGATTGCCTCTGTCTATCACATTTCACATTAACCTTTGGGCTTGAAATCTGCAGCTTGAACTCTTTTTCAGTATCTTCATTTGGTGCTACAGAGGTGGAGTGTCCATCAGGGCTAAGGGCCAAGGCTATAGAGGTATATAAAAGTAAGCAAAATTCAGATGAGGGAGGGTGGGGGTGTGAAAATGATAATGAGACAGACATCAAAGATCAGACAAGGAAACAAACTGCTTCCACATGGTCATAAAACAATTTGAGCCATGAGTCAATACGCTGATAAGGCACATCAGATGCCTGTGGTGATGCAGCGAGGCAGAGGTGAATGGACAAGCACTTGTCTGTGTGTATGTGTGTGTGTGTGTACGCTTTACTCATGCGGGACAGAGCGCATGACTCAAAGCCACTCGGTCCTGCACTTTATCAGGATAAAAAATTCAGACTGACCCTTCTACTGCCCCCGTTTGCAAGCCACAGCCATTAGCAGAAAGAGAGAGAGAGAGGGAGAGGGAAGAAAGGAAAAAGAGAAAGACATTTAGGTTTTTGTGACACCAGAGCACTTCCCCCATAAGTCTGATATAGCAGTGATGGGTAAGATACTTTGAAACTTTAGCATCTAAAGTTTAAAAGCTACTCAAAATTTTCAAAAGCCAATCTACTCTTAAAAAAAATAGTCAGCTTCTCTTGAAAAAATCTAAAATATCTCAACAAAACTATAATATACAATAGATTATACATGTATACAATACATCATATATATATATCTGTCATGATAACTCTCAGAGAGATTGGCACGGTAACAGAAAATGGCATGGTAATGGATATAGCAATGTCAATGTACTTGATCTATTGATAACAGATCTGCTACGCTGCTTCAGAGCAAGTACGGAGACTTGCTACTCTGAATACTAACAGACATTGATGTGAGCATGTAAGACATGCTGTGGCTGCTGCACATGTGAGATACATGAAATAACCCTCATAGTAGATCTACACAGGTGGAGCTGGAGAAGGTGGAGGGTTTCTAAAAGTAGGCTGCAGACTGTTAACAGCAACACTACCGGTATTTAAATTTTGAGCCACAGCTCATTGGCCGCTAATGCAATCTGCAGTGCAATGTAGATAATGATGTGATCGCTACCAAGCGAGTTTAAGATCTATCAGCCTGCGCCATTTACAGTTTGATCCCAGAAATAGGTGTGTATATATATATATATATATATATACACACACACACACACACACTATATAATACAGCAACAAAACAATGACGATTACTCTGAAAAGATACATTATTATTATTAGAAAATAGCTACAAAAAGATTGTATAAACCCTGACATGAACTATACCAATTATTATGGCACTACTAGAAAGTCTAAAGTAGAAATGCTGTTTTTAGTTAGTCACACAAGGCTGTATGACAGTCTGAGAAAACTCTGCAAATACTTAATTGCATCTTTCTGAGTGTGTTTGATGGGTGGAGGGGACAGACATTAGCACGGTGTGGAAAGAAGACGCTAATACCACAGTATAACATTTACCATTTATAACGGGGTGGTAAGATGGATGCCATGCATGCAGGGCTGTGGCTTTTGCTGCTCAGTCTAATTCTTCATGGCAGCGCTTCTACCCACATTTACTCGCAGACCCACAGATAATTCAGTACAAGTGTTCTAATCCATATCATCCCATCGTACGTTACCGCTGACAGCTCAGCATTGGGGCTACAAACACACCGCCTCTAACAACCAGTAAAGTACGGCCACAGTCCGAACCCTCCTCTGCAAAAACGAACATATTACCATTTGTTTCATCTCCATCCATTTTTCTGCTTGGAGACAGAGTTAGTGGAATGAGTTGGACACAAAGCAAACGCTCTAAACTGTGCATGAAGACCTTTTCATGTATGAAAACCAGCCATTCATAAGCAAAAATGTGACTCGTTCCAACCTGGGACGCTTACACAACTGATACAAATATCTTAATTACTGCAGATGTACCTGCAAGCCCTCTTCAACAGCTAAAGTCAATAAATCAGGTTTTAACACGGCAAGGAGCCACAACTCAAAGCATGCTGGAACATTACCTGCATGCTCTGCCAAAAATGTGTCCGGGGTCCTATAGATCAGAGATCGCATAGGGGTGGCGTGAAACAGGGTACAAGGAAGTGAGGAGAACGGAGGGGGGAAGAGCTAGCTTTCTGTAAGGTCGCTCAGGTTGACGCAACATTTCTCAGATGCTTATCTCAAGTGCCTGGACTTCCCAAAAACAGCCTTGAGAAAAAAAGAGAGAGGTGTGTGTCTCTGACATTTATTATGATGCAGTGTGTTTACCGTTTCTAGAAAATTGCCTCACCAAACCCGTTTGAGCCCTTGACTTCAGTTTTTTTTTTTTTTTTTTTTTCAGTAGCTGAGATGAGCAAAGGACACCGGTCTCTCTCTCTATCTGAGTATGTGTAGGCGAGACTTCACTATGTGCATATGATCTTGTTTCAGCTTCTAATTTTTGACCCCAACCTTGCCCTCCAGAGCTCGGTCCTCAACCCCACGTTGCATTACCGAACACAAAGTTATATAAAGTGACGTAAGTAGAGCAAAGTGCATGCAGTGCCGTTTCTGCCCTCTGTGGCTCCCAGCCAAACAGATAATGTATATTCAGCCTGTGGTGCAAACTAGGTCTGTATTTGTAAATACCACAACTCCGTACAGTATCAGACTGTTTTTAGAAGCCAGTCTGAACGGAGTGAAATTATGTCTTTTAACAGTGGACAAGTGGAACTAATCCATTTCATTAAAAACAGACAATCAGATTCCAGTCACAGAACAGAGCACTTAGCGCAGACTGGCTTCAAACGGCCACTGACATCAATACTCTCTGTCCCGCAGTAGCGTGAGGAAGCGGGCGGGCTAAAATTGATGCCGTTCACAGTTCACTACTACTTTCTGAACTGGTTAACAAGTGTCTTTTTTCACACATTTTATTGGGCTGGAACAGGCCAGAGAGTGGCCTTTACAGTAATACACTCTAGATCACTGTGCACACACACATACATGTACTGGATATATTTACATATTCACATAACAGGATATGGTATATGAACACAAAAATTACACGTTAAAGACAGGAACAAAGGGATCACACGACAAGATACATTATGATCATCAACTAGACAGCATGTAGGCTAGGTCTGCTCAGCTTACAGTAAATCTAAATGTGAATGAGAAGCATACAACACAGCAGTTCTCAAACCTTCTGACTCAAAGCACCCCTCATCCAAAATGATATCCAAAGGCCTTCCATATTGAATACGATGTTTTCTCTGGTATTTCTGCTGCTTATTTTCAAACTTTTTTATCAACAGAAACCGACAGCCCAAAAGTCCAACCATTTCAACATGAAAGGATAGATAGATAGATAGATAGATAGATAGATAGATAGATAGATAGATAGATAGATAGATAGATAGATAGATAGATAGATAGATAGATAGATAGATAGATAGATAGATAGATAGATAGATAGATAGATAGATAGATAGATAGATAGATAGATAGATAGATAGATAGATAGATAGATAGATAGATAGATAGATAGAAATACAAGGCTGCAAGAATCTTTTCCATGTCACTTGATAACACTGGGCAGGGCGTGGTGACATTGTAAGAGTCACGGTACAGTGAAGAAGACCAGGAAATCCCCTCTGACCTACAGAAAACACACAAACACACATTTACAAAGGCTCCATAAGCTGTCTGGAGCTTCTTACCAGGACAAAAGAGCCTCAATCTGAGGAAATTGCATGAACCTTGACAGACCCAAGCGTAACTATGAGTATATGAAACTGTTGAGAAGAAAATAGAAAAAAATAAGATGACAGCCCCACTCATCAAGAGGGTGTGGAGTGTATCTCACAATACGTCCAACTCTGAGAGGCCAAAGGGGAAATAAGCAGAGGAGCCATGTCAACTTTTCTAATCAATGAATGTGCTTCGTGTGTTTAACGAGGATGAAACAGGACTTTTTGCCTCTGTTGGAAATAAGGCGGCAAATAGATCGAGGGAGACTCAGTGGACAGCGTCGGCCGTGGCACCCTTTTCCCGGCGGTGCCAGATTACATTTCCAACAACAGCTGCCTCCTTTGTCCGCTCGCAGCCAAGCCAAACTGCGCCTAAAATTTCATTTAATCTGCTGCAAAACCTGAGTGTCAGCCACTTAAATGGCAGCTAAAAGCACTACTCTCAGATAACTGACTGACACTTGCTAATAATAGACCCTGGCAACAGGGGAGCCACGGCGGACATTTTGTGTAACCGTAGAGATTCGCCGGGTGCCTGGGAAACAGGGGAGTGGACGGTCCCAGCTCCCCTGATGGGTGGGATCGTCTCACAGGCCGCCTGCAACGTAGCCCCCTAATGCTCCACCCTTCCCCTTGCCCCGATCAGCCAATCCTAAACCAATGACCCAGGTTCTCTCTTTCAGCCCTCAGCCGCCATGCAACAATGGGCCTACATGCTTTTGTCTCCAAGTCTGGGGGGCAAGTAGGAGGCAAGGAGGTGCAATCCAAAAGAAAGAGTGAGGATTTATAGATAGTATAAAAATGTCCTCTTTTCAACTTAAGCCCCCATTTGTCTGAATGAGGACTTGGCTCTCCGGTCACAGGTCCGTCAAGCTGTGACGGTTTGGACCCGGTCAAGGAGCAGAAGATTAGCGCATGGAAGAAGGGGGGAAATTGGAGGAGCAGAAAGGGGGGACAGGTTGAGCAGCTTCTGTGGTACTTTGTCATTACACAAGGTCTCAACACGCCCTATACGTGGGAATCTGAGACAAAGCCTGGCAGGTCAGGGCTGAGCTCAAAGCAACAGAGCACCACGCTAAAACCACTGCTTGTGTGTTTAAGAGCCAAAAACCCAACAGACACATCATCTTGCTCTCTTTCTCTCACATGCAAAGGAGAGAGAGTTTTTATAGAGAGGAGGAAACACCCTTTGACTGAAAAATAAACATAATTCATTGTACTTCGTTGAGGCGACAACATTAAAAAAACCCGTCCCGGTTCAATGGGTTCACAGATGCTGCTCTCTCGGTTTTGTTTTTCACTACCCGTTTTCTGCTTTTCTTTCCTCAGGTGTCGAGAGGTGAAGCCGTCTGGAGTGGACACGTGTGGCAGGAAAACCTCAGCAAGAAACGGCACGAGAGGGACAAAGGGACAAAGGAGGGTTTGACTGACTTTCACATTAGTGAGGTTTCGATGCGTCTATATATACATACAGTTTTGCAATGTTCCTGAACTGAAAGTCACCGTTAGGGTGCGATCATATAAACGAAACTTGCAGATTAGTGAAATTTATCAGGTCCATTGTCCATAATGCAGGAAGAACCCCTTCATCTTATTTAGAGGTCACTTCCAAACTAAGCAGCTTCATCTTGGTCAACACAGTGAATTTTAAACGTTCAAAGTTGAACACACTTTAAAATGATGCAAAATGGAAACGTTTGACTCTCTCACCTCTTATGTTAAATCCCAGATCACGCAGATTCCTATTACAAAGGTGAGTGTGTTACAATTATGTGCCCCTGTAACAATCAGACCTGGCACCATGACACATCTCAAAAGCAACAAGCTCCCTTTTTTCACGTTTGCATAATAGCTCCAAATGAATAACAATCAGCATGAGGGTTTTGAAGTTTAACACATGCGGTTAATGTATTTTTATCACTTTCTATGCACTTTGTCACTTCTAAGTACTCATGCCCATCTCTAACATCTGCTCAAAAGCAGGCTGGAAACAGAGAGATGGACAGAGAGAGTAAGACAGGAGGAAGAGAGCGAGCAGGGGGCTTCTTACAGCCTCTGATGAAGACATAAGGGGAGTGAATGGAGGGGGTGATTTAGTTTGCTGTGGGAGATTTTCACTTCTGCATTCTTGTCATGTCCAGATGTTCTCCTCCAAATACACGCACGCACACAACAAACAGTGTCCACATGTACTCACTCTGTCTATACAAACACAGTAAACATCAGCGCAGTGACTACTGCATCGATACTAGTGGTCCGAAGATGGATTTTTCTTAGAGAGAATGAGCGATGGTTGATGTAATGCCCACATAAAAAAAATGATATGCACACAAAATGCGGAATTCACTTACATAAATGCTCACTATCACTGTTCACTTGCAAAAAACTGATGGGGGGGGGTTTTCTTAGTGACTTATTTTTTAGGGTTTTTTTTGCGTTTGTTGTAAATAAGGGACATACAGTACGATTCAAAATGTTGGGGTCGGTAAGATTTTTTTTATCATTTATTCAGCAAGGATGCATGACTGATCAGATGTTTACATTGTTAATTTATATTTAAGAAAAAATGCTGTCAAAAAATCCTGAAAAAAGTATCATTTTCCACAAAAATATTTTTGTGATAATAAAAAGAAGTGTTTTTTTGTGAACCAAATCAGCATATCATAATGATTATGTGACACTGAATACTAGAGTGATGCTGAAATGATGCTGAAAGCTTTAGTTTAGAGTTATATAAGATGTTTTAAATTGTTATTATATTTCACAATATTTCTGTTTTTATTGTATTTGTATCAAATACATACAGTCTTATTGAGCATAAAAACTTATTTTAAAAAGATTTTAAAAATTCATACCAACCCCAAACAGTAGTTCATTCGGCGGGCAGTAAATCTGCAAACAGAAAATGTTTATTACTCATTGACAAGGCTGTCAACAGATTTTAAAAACAACCCAAATGTGATCTCACTAATTAATACTGCTCTTTTTGTAAGATCTAAAGTCTTACAATCAAGTTTAAATATAGTACTTTAGACGTTCAGGAAGCACAGTGGTGAACCTGTTAAGCAAAACGACCTCTGTCATCTCCACCGAGAGCGACGCATTTCGGACTAGGCCATGACAGCGGCGGGCCGCTCGGCGCACGCTGACGAGCGAGGGGAATTGTGCGCCGATTACTGGCAGCTTGCCTTTCTGACTTGGCAGCTAGTGGTCACTGGGGGAGGAGGACATGATAGAGGCAGGATTTAGCCTCCGCTATACACACAGGGTAATGAGAGCCAGTCAGCGTGGATTTATGTGCATTAGGAGGCACTGGGCAACCCAGCCTGTGATACATTTATTTGGCTTTATTAGCCTTGTGGCATGTACGTATTGGAGGTAATTTGGTTAAGGCTGTTAGGTCCATTATGCAGCGAGCATCGTCGGAGGAGGGAAAGGGCTGTTATTAGTGGTTATCAGATGAGAATTATGAATGATAACGGAGGCCCATCTCTAATTTGTGTGGCTAAGGTCTCCATTTAAATTATGCATACAGTGCAGAGCCGATAAACAGCGGGGCATCTGTGCAGGGATGCGGCCGTTCCTGTGGTCAGGAGAATACTCTGGTCTCTGCTTTAAAATAAACACACGCACTAACAAACGCACACAAATACCCACAGAAAATCAATCCTGAACTGTGCTCGCCCTTTAGTCTATAACAGCTCTCTGCGTGCTCCCGTTTGCAGTGGCCTGGGCTTTATCTACGGCCTGCTGGTCAGCTGTGTGTGGCTGCGTTGTGATGCTGGGGTCACCCTATTCTGAAGGTCAGCGGGGACGCGGATCAGTTTATTGACCGCCAGCTGAATGCACTGCTCACCCCGGCGGACTGCTCTTACAGTTTACTCTCTCTTCCTGTGACACGCTCACCTCCACCGGGGCCTGTGGACACTCAGTGTCACAGAGTAAAGCTCTTTTGTTCATTTCTGTGTAAAAGATAAATAAATAAAGTGCAAGGGCATGTAAGTCATATGAAGAGTGTTACAGTCCTTTAGTCTGCAAGGCACAGGGGTCACCTGAGAATTCGGCTCTCTGCTGCTAACAGGTCCCACACAGCACTGCCTGGTCAAGCAGAAACAGACATCTGTGTCTGGTCACAGGGACCATGAGAGGAAAACACGAAGACAAAACAGGAGAGGGGATGAGAGAAAGACAAAGAGGGCAAAAGGTTGCTGCACATAGAAAGAGTCATCATGAATCAAACATGCTAAAACAATAATAATAATATTAATAAATAAAATAAAATATAAAAGATGGCTCAATAAAAGGCCTAAATTAAAAAAAAGTACTCAAAAATAATATTAAAAATACATACTATGTAGAAATAAATATTTGTATATTTAAACAGAATTGGAATATTGTAATGTTTACAAATGGATTTTTTTTTTCAGATGCATTTATCCAAAGCAACTTCATAAAACATTATTATATTTATTATTATAATCAATATATTATAATATGTCACAATAAATAGATATTTTGTGCTGAACTTTAAGAGGCTGACTCATCACATTATAATTTCACTTTATCACAATTAACTGAAGCTTATCAGCTAAGTAAAAAATCCATAATTGATAAAAAAACACTGTTCTCCAACCACTTGCATGTTACATTGTGCCAACGTCTCATTATAGTTCTCTGAATCTCAATCTTTTTTTTTTCTTTATTTATTTCTTTTTAACGGTCAACATTCAAAGAAATTAAAAAGCTGCTATGGTTTATCCACACCCATCCTAAACACAAATAAACATCCAGCCAGTTACAAATGAGCACAAGGAACTAAACGCATGAATCTTAATTTCACCCGTCTCATCATAGTAGAGTGAAACTGTGCATTTTACAGGCTCCCCCCATCCTGTGCGAGTACTACTGTACTGTTAAAAATAACTGAAGAGCGAGTAACTCTCTGGCTATTGATACAACCTCAACTCCAGCAGTGAGGTCACACACAGTCTCCTCCCCCACGGCCCGTCCACGCACGCTCCCTCGCACATGCAGCCGACCCGCAACTTATCAAAGGCATTAACAACTTTTCGTTAAAAGGCTATAAAGTCTGGCAGAGGTCAGAGTTCACAACGTTAGCTCTCCAGAGCAGAACGGCACGGCTTATGGAATCAGTGTAATGTGTTTAACAACGCAGAGTTATAAAAATGGAATGTTTAAAAAAAGAGAGAGAGAGAGAGAGACAGATACACTCCTACACAAGCCCCTGTGTGTGTCGGAAAGGCAGAGCAGTACAACATTGAACAAAGAGCAGCCAGGCTGGCATGATGCGTGTGTGTATGTGTATACGCAAAAGAGAGAGAGAGAGGGTAAGAGTTTGCCCGCGGCATGCCGAGATGTCAAAACTGTCTCTCAGTAGCTGCAGAGAGACGCAGACAAAGGCAGAGAGTCAGCCACTGCTGCTATTGATTACTTCTCACTGGAGAGCACTGTGTGAAGAGGGAAGACAATGGAGCAGATCAAACTCACACGCTCACCTCTCCACCCCACACAGAGTGCCACCGGCCTCTGCTCTCATGCAAACCAGAAAGTCGGTGCTGCACTCGCCCAAAAACTCTGCCACATTTCAGAATTAAAGGAATAGTTCGGTCAAAGATAAAAATGACATCATTCACTCGCCCTTGTGATGTTCCTAACCTGTATGACTCTTGTTCTTTCGAGGAACACTAAAGGAGAATTTCGGAAAAATGTACCGGCACTTTTCAATACATGAAAGTAAATGCGTACTGCAGCTGGTGAGCTTCTAAAAACGCAAAAGCATCATAGAAGTGGTTCCTGCGACTGGTGGTTCAGTGTACTCCATATCTTCTAAAGTCATTTGTGAAAGATTTGTGTGATGAACAGACTCAAGGTATTAAGATTTATTTATTTATGATTTATTTTTATTATTAATCCTACTTATTTAAATTGTATTTATATTCTTTCCTGCACATGTTTATGTATAGAGCTCCTGGAAAGCTCTCTTTCTTTGCTTGCTTTCAGAGAATAGCATGTAAATTTCAGTCTGTTCATCATACACAGCTACCTTATGTGGACTACTTGGACGACTACTTATGAAACATTTATAGTGCTTTTGCATCCTTTTTTTGCAACTAAACAGCCCCTAATCCTAATTACTTTCATTATATGCAAGAGTGATTAAGATATAAATATATGTTATGCTTACAATAGAAATTCATGCAGGTTTGGGATCAGTTAATAGTGAGCGAAATTTTCCTTTTTGGAGAACTATTCCTTTAAAAATCTGCATTTTACAGCTGCACAGATTAATCTCTCTGTATATTCCATGTTCTATCCTAATGAATTACACACATAAAGCTGTCTGGATTTTTTTTTTTGTATTCAGGATTATAGTTTTGTTGGACACGTTGAAGCTATCAGTTGTGGACTGGGCCCCATTAAGGGCACTGATGTGGCTTTTGATGGTCCTTCTGCAGGAGTAATAGCTGTGGAAAACGTCTCTCTCTCCCTCTTTTTTTCCACTCTCACTCTATGCCTCGGTGCCAAAGAGCTCTTGTCCAGGCAAACTGTTAATAAAAAGCACTTTAACAAGACTTCACACAGCCCAAAAGCAAACATCACAGATATTCTGGCCCCTGTAAGCAGAACAACTACAAGTTTACATAACTAAACAGAAACATCTAACAGTGGATGAACCTGTATCCAAGATCAACACTGTTTCATTTCATGGCACGGACAGTAAAAAAAAAAAAAACAGAAATGGGTTACATAAACATAATTATATATTTATATAAGCAAGAAAAAAAAACGCAACCTCTTTGTCTCTGCACTTTTTTTAATTCAAGCCAATTATAACTCCATAAATGAAGGTGCACCAGGGGTGTGAGGGGGCAGTTTTGGCTGCTGTGTTCAGGATGGAGGGAAAGGAAGGGTGAGCAGGTGCTGATGTGAATCTGGAGGGCATCTCCATTCATCAAACGGCCCAATCTTACGGCCCCCGCGCACAAACAAAATATGCCACGGTAAACATAATCCATACATCAACTCCAACACAGCAACCCCATTACCTTGTTCTCTCTCCACTGACGTGAACAGAAACATTTGATGAGACAGCCGGTTTAAGGCTGGTGAAGATCATTCACTTCCCTCTTTTGAAATCCCAGAACCCTCTGCTTTCGTTTTAAAAGAATATTAACACAAAGCACTGCTAAAGCAGCATTACAAGAATCTTGAATCTCATAAGAGTTTGAAGTTAGCATGTTGCTATAGCTAACAATCAATTTTTTGTCAACTTCCCTAACAAGTAATGAGAAACGCTTGTAAACTGGCTGTTTTCAACAACAGAGAAGCTTTTAGGGCTTTGTCTGCTGTTTTCTGACAAAATAAAAGATAGTTTAATGTATTGAAAATGGAATTAAGACATTAAGGCAGACATAAACATTAGCATTGTAATTTTACAGTTGCACCGTAAAATTTGACAAAATTGAGGTAAAATGAGAAAAAGTCTTTGAATCGGAAGTCTCAATGATGCCTTAAAACACAGCTCACGAGGTATTGAGGAGAGCAACTGAAGTGTGAAGGGAAAGAGACAGTTGAAAAGAGGAGGAAGTAGAGGACTTTATTTTTTCAGTTGCTGTCGTGGGACTTTACTTTAGAAAGTTCCTGTTTGTGTAGGGAGGGTTATGCTAATGTCAAATAAAACACATTACGAGACGCACGTTTTTGCAGTTTCTTGGACATCGTGTGTCTGCATGCACAGCATGTCCATTTTAAAGAAAAGGCTTGTTGGCCAAAGTTGCGAGAAATAGTATCAAGTTTGTTCTGTGCCCTTTAATACATGCATAGCCAGATCACATCTATCCTTAGAAATCCAAGCCAACTAAGACGGTGGGCAGTAATGAATTCCATGTTCAGCCTGTCCTCCTATACGTTCCGCTCCGGCCTCTCTATGTCCGGTCAGCCTGTCAGTCTGGCACGGGCTGAGCCGTATCTGGCCTGTGGTTACATCTGGGGTTCAGATCTCTAACCCCAATCGGGTTACATGTACCACAGTCCGTTCTTCCACACACATACATGAGCGGCAACATGAACACACTCTGAAATGCCAGCCTTCTCATGTAGCACACACACTGTGACCTGTGTATCTTCCACCAAAACACTGTAGGCTACTTTGCGCAGAACTTGTAGGTCTACATACCTTATGCTGGTGTTCAAAGGGATACTTTCTTTCTTTATTTCTTCTGTGGAACACAAAAGAACATATTTTGAAGGATTTTTGTTTCTTTGTTTGTTTATTTGTTTTTTGGTCCATTAAATGAAAGTAAATGGAGTCTAAAGGTGTTTTGGACCCCATTGACTTTCATTATATGTAAAACAGTTGAAATGTTTCTCAAAATATCTTCTTTAGTGTTTCACAGATGAAAAAGGAAGTCTTATAGATTTAAAATGCCATGAGGGTGAGTAAATGATTTTCATTTTTGTGTGAACCATCCCTGTAATACAATATGGTTTTCAGGAAGATTGATAACACTCACACATACAAAGCATTTCACCGAAGTCTCACAATTGCTGGTCTGATGTGAATTCAGGAAAAGAGCTGGAGATATACACAACCAGTTCCTTAAAGAGCACTCAGGTCAGCCACGCATATTTAAGGAAAAATAAAACTCACCAGGAAATCATTCAAATAAAACTGGTGTGGGTTAATAAAAATGCATAAAAAGAACTGTGAATATGCCATAATTATGATGATTATGTCATTTTTTTGCCTGGAAAAATCTAAATGACATCATCATCTGTCATTTAAACAAAACATTCAAATCATTAGGCCAGAGTCTTCCCTGTGATTGACAGTTGGTGGCCACCAGAGTGGATAACTGGATAACTGTTGTAGCTGTGCTGGTCTAAGACAGGTGTGTGTGCGTGTTTGTGTGTGTGTCTGGCAAGGTTAAATAACTGCAGAGCAGACCAGTACTGATCTCTGTTCCCTGTGTCCAAGCTCACCTTTGATACAGAACCTAGCATGAGATGGGGAAGTGGGCCGTCCCTCAGATAAGACAGAATGCTTTTATGACACATTGCTTTAGAATGAAGGAGTCTACCCTCACCCTCTCAGGATCATTCTAGTGTAGAACATTTAAAAAAATATATGTATCAGACCCCCACTATTAGATTTGATACAACAAAATCCAACAAATCAATCAAATCGAAGACTCGCATGAGTCAAGAACTGTTCTGTCAAATCAACAAGATGTGTTTTGTTGTCACGTTGTTTGTTTGTAAGGGAAGTCTCTTATGCTCACCAAGGGTTTATATTTGATAAAAAATAAAATCAAAAACAGTAATATTGTGAAATATTATTACAATTTAAAATAACAGTTTTCTATTTGAATATATTTCAAAATCTAATTTATTCATGTGATGGCAAAGGTGTATTTTCAGCAGCCATTACTCCATGATCATATGATCCATTAGATATCATTCTGATATACTCAGGATTAGTTTATAAATAGAAAGTATAAATGTCTGTCACTTTTGATCAATTTCATGTATGCTTGAAGTATTCATTTCTGGGAGAAAAAAAAAGTGCTGACCCCAAACGTTAAATTCATTAGAGAATAAAATATAATTTCCATTATAGTTTTTAAAGGCCTTAAAGTCCCTGACATTTCCAGGTTTTAATGTCTGTGGGAATCCAGTAGACACGTGTCCAAATCAAACGACCTAGCCAAAGTTTCAGATCACAGTAGGAATGAATTATGAAGCAAAGTCACAACTGATGAATCACTGTTGCTGGGTCAGTGCCGGCCCAGGGTTCACTGACCATCCCTCAGAGAAGAGGAAGAAATCGATGGTGTCCTCTGTTGGCCGAGGGTAAGTGGGTCATACATCAGGGGTCCTGGGTTCAGAGAGCTGTTTAGCAAGTGGCGATCAGGCACTGGGCGGACAGTGACAGACTCCACAGAGGAAATGCCCTTGCTATGGCTCACTCGACAGGTGACCCTGTCCAGTCAAACAAACAAACAAAAAGCCCTTCATGTCCCGTGTAATGCCCTGCTATATCCTAAGCTCAGCATAATGGACAAAACAGTCATTAAAAGACCCCTCAAACACATCGATCAAAGCGGGTTTTTTATTGTTAATTTGAACTCCTTCTTTCCTTTAAATCACCAATGGGTAACCGCAGGTCATGATCATTATCAGAATTGTGCTTTCATTTTCTTTTGTTGTTTTGTTTTTGTTCTCAAAAGTCCTCCAAGCTAAAGAAGACGACGACGAAGCCCTGGCTACAAGGCCAGCTAACCGGTCTAAACTGGTTCTGACATTGGAGGGTGTGCAGCTGGTGGAGAGAGAGAGAAAAGTAGCGTTGTTTTTGCCTTTAGAAAAGAGAAACCTGGAAGCATTTGAGGAATCGGCTGCAGGTACAGTAAAAGAGAGGGAGAGAAATCAAGAAAGAGAGGAGAATGAAAATGAGAGGTAAGAAAAAAAAACAAGCAGGCAGCACGACTGATGAGCGAGAGAGGAGGGTGAGAGGAATTGTAAAGGCTAGAGTGAGTGCGGGCTATGACACTGTCTCATCAAACAGCTGGACCTCAGCCAAGTTCATCTGTTAATGGACAACCACCATTGGGCCCCCAGCACTCCCCCTTCAACCAGCGCCTCCCTCACCCCCTCAAACCCTCGCCGCTCTCTCTTTCTCCCAAAAAGAAACAGACGTAGATTATCCTAAAGCCTTTTCTTTTTGTTGGAGATAAACAAAGTACTTCAGGTTCAGGGCTCGCCCTGGGACTCTGACAAAGCAATCTATCATCCTGTCTGGCTCAGCCAGTTTGACCACACTGAGTCCAAGGAGGCTAATGGACCCACTGGACAATTTTGTCTTTGTGTGGTGGATGCCCCCTCCATTCTGCCACCCCCGTTGCAATGCCCCCTCACAGGCACAGATGTGCTTGACCAGGCCCTCTCTAACCTGGATCCATCTCTTCCTCTGTTTTATGAGATACCAAAAAGTGAAATGCTTCTAGTTTGCATTTTTGCAATGTATTTAAATATTTTAAATGACAAATTATATTATCAGCTGAAAACTTGAGTGAATTATGCTTTTTAGAACGTATTAGTTTTAATGACAGCAGCACTCATGTTGCATGAATCGCCTTAGAGCATTCCCCGTTTCAATGGAAGCAAGAACATCTGACAGTCTATACAAAGAATCACATGATCAATATGACAAGTTTCTTATTTTAAATCATAACGTAGCTTTATTTCAGAAAACATTATTTATTCTCAGGTTAAATATGGATTTAGTTAGAGGTTAGATTTTCACCATGTGTACACCATGTGAGACTTTAATAAAGAGTGATAACAAAATAAGGGGGGAAAAAGACAAAAATTAAGAATTAAAGATGAAAATGAGAGTTTGTGAGAGAAAGACCTGGGGCGATAAGAGATAAAAAGAATGGTTAGCATTAGCCTCAGACGTGTCCAGACACATACGCCTCCTGGATTTTCCCTGGAATGACATGCAACGGAATGAAACTCATATGAGAGGGAAACGTATAAAAGAACAAGGGAGGGAGAAGGATTGAGAGTGCAGAAGAAAGGGGGAAAAGAAGTGGATTTAAGAGTATTTTAGTCCTTGCTTGCAGGGATTTTCAAACAGAGGGCGATTTCACTGCAGTTTTGTCTCGCAATAAAAGGCAGCATTATATATTCTTTTCATACATTTCCTCGGTCAGGTAACACATTTGTCATATTGCACAATGTTCTATGCAGTTGATAAATCATGTGGTATAAGACATGTCACCATACTATCAGAAATGTTTGGAAAGTTCCTCTTAATCTTTTGGGATATATTTAAGGGGAAAAAAACAACTGTTAACAAGTGCTGATTTCATAATACATGCAATGAATTTAAAACAAAAGAGCCAATAACAAAGAAAGCAACCAATCAGAAACACTCCTTGATCTCCTGAGCATTAAACACAACAACAGCACTCTATCCATTCTTAGTTCAAGTTAGACAAGGTAAAATTACTTGTAAATTTAAAAATTACTTGTAAAATTCAGTAAGTGAGCCAAATTAAATTAGAAACTGCTCCAATGAATTTAAAAAAAAACAGTACCGTCACATAAGAGTCATTCATTTGAGAATCTGACTTAGCTGTTTAAGTAAAAAAAAATAAAAAGTTTCCAGTTCTCGTGCTATTCGATAGTATGACTGAACAAACACACAAACGTAAACATTAATCCATTAACCAGACAAATGTTACGTCCACTTTTCAGATGATTCCTGGTTTCTGCTGTAAACGGATACAAGGATTAAGGCAGACACAACATGAGCAGGTTGTCTATATATCATGCATGATCCAAATACACAGGTAAAGTCCCACTGTGTGTTTATGCATGCGTGCGTGTGTGTGTGTGTGTGTTGTATGAGCTCATGCAACAGACTAGAGACAGCAGCACCCATCAGGGATAGGTTCCTGTTCAGAGCACAAACAGACACGGTTCACAACCCCCACTGTGAAACAAACAGTCCAGAGCCTCTGCCAGGATCTCATCTCACACTTACACCCACACACACACACACACACACACACACACACACGAGTGAATGCATGCGGCATACAACAGATCACACAAGCTGACTGCAAGCGGTCCAGAGCAAGACGTCTCAATCAAACAACAAACATAATTCCCAAAGGAAGACAACACATTCTCTGCTGCACAGGTGCAAAGAGGTGGTGAGAAAGAGGGAAAAGAGCTTAAAGCAGAATTCAAGATGGAATTAGACACAGATGGTCGGAGAGAAGCCCTCAGGATGGAGAGATATTTGCTTTTTAAGTCCGCTAATCAAGGAGAAAAGAGAACTAATCAACCCGTATTACAGAGATCAGATGTGCCGCCCGGGACGGAGTCAAACGGACAGCCAAAGCTCTTCCCCTAAACATGCACAGCCGTTTCGTTCTTTCTTTACCCATTTTGAGACGATAAATTATCCATTAGATTTCATCATATCTTACTAAGGCAATTACATCAAGAAAATGATAGCGCATTTGGAATCAATTATGCATGCCCTTGGCCGGAGACCAGAGGCTGGGAAGTCGGAAAGGGCAGATCCACTCCGCACATGCACACAGACACACACACACACACACATACATGCAAAGAAACCCATACTACACCACGCCACACACACACACAAATAAAAAAAGACCCTGGATCTCACAGATGTGCCCCATCAGTTCATCTTACTGCCTAAAAAGTTCATGCACTTAATAATTTATTTGTGTTCTGGATACGGTTTCCCAGCTGAATATTAACAACTTTGAAGCGTGCTCACAGTCAGGGTAGGGCTAAAGGAGTCCGGAGGAAACAGCGCCTGCCGAGTCCCACCGGCCCGAGTCCATTCTCCTCCCCCTCCTCTCCTGAAAGCAGCGGGTCCGTCCAAGGAATGAACCAAGCAGCCGTGCCATACACAACTTACTTTTACCTTGATTAAGAATTCTTTTTCAATTCTTTTGCAATGTAGGTTTCAGTGCTCCCTCGAAGCATTTTTAACATAAACCGACGAGGGCAGAAAGGAAAAGGAACAACAACAAAAAAAAAACGTATTATGCAAAATATTTTTATTTTAAATGATTTACCTTTAGGTTTTTTTTTTATATAATTGAAATTGTATTTATTTCAGCTCTCTTCCTCTAATTGCTCATTATAATACATGCATTAGAATATGCATTTATTTGATTGACATTTTTTTGTCCACAAGCAGCCTCTTGCTGGTTCAATTACATATGACAGTCTCTCTTTTGGGAAATGCATACACTGAGATGTGTGTGCATTTCCATATGGGCTCCCCCGACTGTACGAATGCATGTTTGAGATCTGGAACCATTATAGCCACATGTCCACATGTGGAGGGACACACGCGACGTGCTGAAAGATTTAATTAATTTCCCTCAGCATGTTAACAGAGAGCCTCACTTAGTAAGACAAATCACTCTCAGAAAATGGCACTAGCATTTGAATCCCAGCGAGTGTGTGCGTGTGTGTCTGTGTGTGTGTGTGTGGGGAGGGGGGGTGCTCAACATCTGCTTCCTCGATGGGAAGGGGGTTTACGGTGGGTTTGGAGCAGAAAAAAAAAATGTGTGAATGTTGTCATATGCAGAAGGTAGAATCATCCTCCATGTGTGTGTAATTTGAGTGGTTAGACGAGGCTCTCACTGCTATCTCTGCAGTGTGTTACAGCGCAGGGCTGAGCCGGGTCTGATCAGCAGTGATTAAGTGCGCCGCTGTATGCAAAGTGCATTAATGAGGGTGTGCAGAGTCATCAAGTAAATTAAATATGTCAAATCTCCCGGTGAACTTTCAATCTTCACATACAAAATGCTGCTTTCATTTACATCCTCCATTTCTCGCTCAAAATCCGGGATGAAAAAAAGCAAAGCACAGAAGCAATTTATACCTTTGCTTCTTTTCTTTTTTTTTTACGCAGGACCCCCTCCCCTGTGGAAGCATGCACTCACACACACACACACACTTACAAACACACACATGCTTTCTCATACACAGCTCTCTGCAGAAGGTCTGACAGGCCGTGCTGATGTGTTCAGAATGCGTATGGTAATAGGCCAATCAAAAATGCAAAACAATTGGCAATTACTGAGAAGACCTAATGGTCATTAGAATTTACAACTAGGTAATGAACTAAAGTCTGCCCACACCATGCATATTCATAAAGCAATTTAGGCTTTGAAGATTAAAGAAGTGCTTAAAATTCAAATGAGCCTGAGCAAATTATCAGTAAGATTCAGTCAGGAAGTAGCGATGTGTGTGTGTGTGTGTCGCCAGCACATGTTTTTACGAGTAGATGTTGCACCATTTTCCTCAAGTTTGTTAACAGGAAAAGCTGCCCAGCGTGTGTGTGTGTAAGCGAATATGTGAGCCCCGTGGGCCTGATGGAGGCTAGTGAGGGTCTAGGTGTGAGCTCGGAGACCAATCAACACAATAATGGCTGCTTAAAGCTGTCTCTCAGCTTTACTCGACTCTTCGAAATCTTTATTCGTCTCCGTCCTCTCTTGTTCACATTGGTTAATTCATAAAGGCGAAGTGCTTTTCTGGCAATTGTAGGTTTACTGAGTAAATGGTCATTTGAAAAGCGGTTCAATATTTGTCGTATAGCAAATATCTGATGAGGTAGAGCGGTAACAGCGGTAATAAAAGTAGCTTTAGTGCCGATACAATAATTTGTGAAAATAGTACCATATTAATTTTCCATTCATTATGCAAATTACAGTGCTGATATTATACTTACAATGAAAGCGATTAAATTCAATCAAATTGCAAAATAAATACAAATACATTGATTTTATCAAAAAGACAAATTTACATAAAATATTGTGCACAATTTACTATGTAAATAATATTTACATCTTTTGCACTGTAAAAAAAAACGACACAAAACGAGACATATCGCTGAGAAATAAACTTCATTACCCTTAACTACACTAACAGAATAAGGTTTTCAGATGAACGCTCATGGAAAGACAAATCCTTGTCTTTGTCAATGAAATGAAAGGTTGATATCTGTGTCTAACAGTACATGGATCAAATATTAGAGCTTCTGTGGTCACAGGTAGATTGAGTCTGTGTGGGCTGCAGCTGGGATCTGGGTGGCTTCATCCCACTCAAATCTAAAAATAAAGCAATTAACTTATTGGCAAGCAGGAGGGGAAAAGAGTATGACAGGCCGTCCTGCTCTGGGTGAGAGGTTGTGACCCACACGGATCTCCAGCACAGCATAGTCACCACTGGAACTGACAGAACTGAACATTTCTGAGCATTCATATACAGTATACACATACACACAAACACACACACACACAGCTAGAGTGAGCTTATCACACTATGTGAATAAGCAGAAGTCAATATCAAACACAATAAGAAGAATCAAATGAACAATCAATCAGCCTGCTGTTAAAAAATGCTAAACAAAGTAACAAAAAAAAAGAAAAGGTTTCGAGCATATCAGCTCATCAGTCCAATGAAGACAGATCACATTGTGTACTTTTTTGGTCATGCATTTTTGGATGTGCTTGGCTTTTCATGTTCCTGTTATATCCTCTGATTAATTTTACATTTGAAACAAAACAAAAAAAAGTTATTAATCTATGAAAGATCTGAACCCTCATCGCGCAACGCTTCTGCATGCCTTCACCGCTGCAGAGTTTAAACCACAAACACACACGCAAATACGTGCGCACACACATACACAAACACTACAACCCACTAAAACTAGGCAGGCACCCAATACCAACATGAGCAGAGCAGGCAACCACCCAAATCACACACAAACACGGAGAGGGAGATACGGACAGCAGCTCCAGTCGTGGCACGCACGTTCTAGAGGGCCTCACATGGGTAAGGGGTGTGGAGTGGCTTCAAGTAAAAGTCTGAGTGAAAAGGATTTGACGGCGATCCACCAGCCTGCAAGAGACGGCCTGTCCTGCTTAAGACTCTCTTGTTTTTTTTTTACATAACCGGATCAGAAAGTGGGCATAACATCCCGTCTTCACCTGGGTGAGAAATCTGAGGGCACTTCCCTGAGGAAGATTTCATTGCTCAGAGATTGCTAGGATAAATTAAAAATCAAATACAAATGACAGCTCAGATAATTCAGTTATGGGAGAATTTAATAAGAAATTATTGAGTTCCATCGGAAATCTGAGCACGGTTTGAAACATAGGATAACAGCAAAAAAAAAAAAAATTGCATGCTCTTTTATAGCTCAGTTTCAACTAACAACTGTAAGAAGGAGGATAAAATGATTTTAGAAGGAAAATATGAGACAAAGTTCATCACTTCTCAGAAGTGTTTCTAAAATTATTTAGGAAAAATCTAAAATAAACACATGAGAACTTTTAAAAGACAAACAAGAAAATGTGGATAAATTAAAATGAAATAAAGCTAAGATCATTCAGTTCTTGAAGAATTTGATAAGAACTTTGATTTATTGGCAAGTCTAAGCACAATCTGAAATCTCTTCTATGAGATTCCTTTTTTTATGAATAGAAAAAAAACTGATAAGCACAAGAATTCAGGAAAAAAAAAATCTAAATTTAATCCCATTGTCGTTTCGAGCAACTTTTGAGATGCTGGAGCGATCTCATTTGTGATTTTTCTTCCCTACAGGTGGAAAGCGGACCTCCCTTAAGAGATTAGGAGAGACAGAATGATAGAAGGAGCGACAAAACAGACAGGAAGGGAGAAGAAAGAAAAAAAACACAGAGCGCTCAAGGTGTCTGTAGAGACTCAAGTCCTGCCATCTGTAACCATTAGAGCCCAGATGAATTGATCGTATTGAGCGACCCGGCTGGCGCGGGGGCAAAGCTGGTCAAGGTGACCTCATGGTGGAGTTGTGTCCGCCCGGTGATACCGGGAGAGATAGAGCAAAAAGAAAGTAAAAAATCAACTAGCCTAGCTCTGGAGCAGTGACGAGGCCATCGCATGTGTCTGACAGCGTGTGTGTGTGTGTGTGTGTGTGTAAAAGGTAAACAGAGTAGTGGAGGACACCCCTCCTGAAGCCCACCCGATGCCTCTAGCCCTGCTCTGTGCCAATTCCTCTTTGGCATTGGCCACTGAGGGATGTCCTGCAGTACTGGTGCCAACTCACACACACCTCGCATGCACGGCTGCAGAAAACCACAAACAAACTCACAGGCCTCCTGCAGCCACACGCGCGCGCGGCCTAGTAATTCGGCACCATTCCTATCTGTGTTTATAGAAGCTGTCTGTAATCCGCAGAGATTTATAAATACGCTTTGTACATAAACATTTTTATGGACCCGTTCCTCTAAAACATCTGACACAATTTGAGAGCTGCAATACGACAGGACCCAGTGGGTCTGTGCGCGTCCACCCACATACAAAACATGCATTCATGTTGGCACAAATAAAACGAGGAGATCAGACCAGAGGGGAGCTTGAATATCAGCTAAATTATCACAAAATCTCTCCGTAGAGCTATAATCACACTTCTCACGAACCTAAAATCAGACCCTACACCTTCTAGACCTGCACGTACCTGCGTTTTACAATAACAGCGTTTTACATCGAGCAGACAATCTCTTTTATTTTTCATCTAACATCCGGAAGAAAGACAAAGCGATCGCTCGAGGTAGTCCAGGAAAGACGGCGTGATCAGGTGGCATTATGGAGATGAGGACAGACAGAAAGGAGAGAGCTGGGTATTTCTCCTCTTGTGATGGAGGAGGCGATGCCATTGTCTGCAGGAGGGAGGGATGGTCGGGGGGGGGGGGGGGTGAGAGCGTCATTGGGTGCTAAGAGCGTATGAAGGGGTGCGGGGGTGGGAGAACTGAGACGGAGCGGGTGGCACCGTGCCAGGCAGTGCCCGTCTGGCTGCTAAATACCTTTGTTTCCTTGCACGCCAGCTTTGGCGCAAAAAAAAAACAGGTAAAACGGTAGGGTTTTAAGACTTCAAATATACTTTTTTCATTGAATATCTCTCAATTTCAAGCGAATATAAAAACAATGGTATTGCACTGATAATAAAACATTCTCGTTTCTCTTTTTTTTTTTTCCAGGCAATACAAAATTCCCAACCCAACAAAAAAATGTGTGCTGTAGCCCATTAGATGAGAATGGCGAATGAAAGGAAGCCGTCCACCCCCACAGCACCAAGCCGACTGTATCATGCAAATCAAGCCCGAGGATGCAGAATATCACAATGTTTCTGCGAGGGATGCTGCGAGACATCTCCACATGCAGCAAAACCGCTCCAAGAGAATTAAACATCGTTCTGTGCTATTATTACACCTCATCCCTCTGGAAAAGCAGCACACCTCTCACACACACACACACTCACTCACATATTCAGTAATGCTATTTTTCTAAGATCAGACATGAGATGGTATGTATGCAGGGACTGGATACAAACACACATGGGCATACAACAGCACGGTTTTCTTTGAAAGGGAAGACGGGTCTTGTGTGTGAAGAAATCCTGTCGGTGAAAGGAAATAAAGGTTTGGAAAATTAGACCAGCCCCCCACCCCCCCACTCAAATTCGAATACATATTCATAAAGAGTCTCTTTCAAGGCACCATCGCCGTTCGGGTAAGACATGTCTCTTTGTCGCTTCCTTATAATTCATTTTCCTGATATAAAAAAAAGGACATGCAAGGTTTGGGTGTTGCCACAATATTAAGCCGTGACAGCGCACACACACACACACCTGCACAAATAAAATGATCTTGTGACACTGAGCTGCCTCTGTATACAAGCATATTTCCACATGTGCCGTCTATTACGTCTGTCACACACGGGGCGGTTTCGAAAATAAAAGCAACTGTGTAGCAGTAGCCTCGGCTCTCGTTGATGGCTGAACGTCAGCTAGCGCTGCTCCTCACAAGTCCTCTTAAAAAACGATCAGTGTCAGCACACTCGCAGCTGAACTCCAGAAGGGTGCTTTGATGATAATTATGATCATGACAGATCGTCAAGCTCCAGATAATATGTGATTTTTTTTTTTTAAAAAAAGGAGGAAGGAAAAAAAAAACAATAAGGAGAAAAAAAGCTTAAATTGCTGGGGTCTTTGTTAAGCCACTCATTTGGGTCACATTTTGGCACAGAAAATTGCAGGCAGCTCACATGCCAGACAATCGCACACAGTGTAATTGATTCAATATTAATTGGATGCCCCTGATTTACATTGACTGTTACAGCCATATGCATAGCAGAGAGGGAAAGAGTGACAAAATGGGTGAGCGAGCGAGCAGGAGAGTTAGAGGCATTAAAAACCCACCCAGCAAAGGCCATTTAAAAAACAATTATCTGTATTGAGGTCCGTTCTGCATGGCGGCAGTGTTAGTCCGATTTAATCTGCCGATTTATTGGAGAGCGGTCATAATTTCTGAAGGGCTGCCATAGCGAAAGACAGAGTCTTGAAAATCGCTTGATAAAAAAAAAAAAGTTCAGAGCTCCAAATGGCCCACATATCGTGAGCCAAAGCGAATTCAATCTGTTCCATCGACATGTTTTTGGACAACGCGCAGCGAAACAGAAGATCATAGGATGTTACTCTGCATAATTTTTACATTTCATCAGGCGTCTTACATTGTGAAGCAAAGGACACGATGCAGATTATATCAAGGGAGCGTATTCAAAGCTCTGGGAGCAGCATTAATTCAACTAGACACTTTTGTGACAACCTGTCTAATTTTGCGGCATTTTCAGGGACTCCGAACATTTCATTTAGAGATTCAAAATTAAATATATATACATTATGTCTGTGTCAAATCACAGCACGGGAGAGGAGAGGGTCTCATTCTTCTCTAAGGCCCTCTCACCAGAATACATTGTGCTGTTTAATAGACAGCCACACACATGTGTGTATTGCCACTTTCTATGCTCACACAGCAAGTCCATTCCTCTGTGGCAGGTACTGCTTTTCCTCACTCTGAGCTGCTCTACATGGAAATGGAGTTGTTACATCACACATAACAATTTCCTTATTTGGTCATCTGAACTACACCATAATGATCCCTCTTAAAATAGATCAAATACAAGACATAAAATGCAGAAAACTAAACATTAATAATAAACTGAAATTAACAACAAAATAAATAATAGATCGAATATATGGCACAAAAATCCATGCATAAATCACAAAATATAAATGTTTTTCTTTAAAAGTGTTAAACTGTCACCTTCAGTTTTATGATGTTCTAGCCCAAATCTAACCCAGGTACAGATACACACACACACACTATCGCAAAGAATAGTTTACATATTCATGGTAAGCTGCAGTCATAACTAACCTTGAATGTGTTATGTCTGAAATCGTCTATAATATGGCTAATTAATATCTCTTCCCTGTCTGACCTGCCATGGCAGCATATGCGGTAACATGCTGAGAAGCTGTTATGGTCCTTCTCACAAAATTGTTTTAAAAAAATAATAATAACAAGCACACATAATACCAGTGACCCAACGCTATCAGCTGAACCCTGATACATTATGATGTAAATGAGTTTAATAACCCAGTTTAGCGGCTGACAGAAACAAGAGACGTGTGCGATAGCCGGCTCGCATAAAGGTTGTATAATTTGTGCTGAAACTGCATCAACACGCTTAAAACAAAGAGGGCAAGCAGACACAAATGACCCAGTTCAGCCTCCATATCTGATCAAATTTAAACGTACTATAGCACAGCACTGTGTTCCACAGCAGATTATTGAATATGCATACAAATTCATTTTCTCTATCTGAAAATGTGCAAGAGGGAACTGTTGGAAAACAACTTGATACTTGAACTGAGCCGCCGATGATTAGCCCAGAGCAAAGGGTCAAGTCCAAATGACTGTTGATGGGGCTAACCGGACCCAGACGCTTCCTGGAACCTGATCTTTGAGGCAGACCAGAGAATGGCCAAACGCAAAGCCAGGGCAGAAAAACAGACTGGAAAGTCTCACTCTCACATTTTCTGCATTTAAAAAACAGCCACTCTAAATCTCCCCACCAGACCAAGACACTCATGGACACATAATAGCCGACACGCCGACAACTTAATTTCACTTAACGCTCAGCTTAAGGAAGATTAGACTTATGCTGCTATAAGATTCCAGCGTTTTCTTTTCTTTTTATAAAGTTGTTTACAGAGTAAATTAGGAGCTTGTTTTTTTTACGACTGTATTTTCTGTTTTATATAGTGCAAGTCAACCTCTAATTAAAATGCACATCCATGAAACTCAAACAAATAATTAGCGTTGTATTATTGTTCCCTGACAAACCAAAATAACCAAACGGCCTTCCATTTCCTTTCCTTTTTTGACAGAAAGTGAAAATGTGCAGGCGTGCATTTATACGGATAAGATGTGGCCGTGCAAGAACCCACAACGAAATCAAGATACATCTGTCGAGACCACATGAGAGGGGCTGTGCAGCACAGAGAGGCATTTCCCATGAGTCTGTGGACACACACCGAGGGGGATGGCCTCTCCTGTCACAGCAAGGACTCCTCGAACCGCCCCTCCAGTGCCAAATTCTCCCTCTCTCAATCCCTCTTTTCTCCCAGTAGGGATGAGCGGCCCGTCGTGCCATTAAGAACACACCCTTTGCACTCTACTTTGGCGGCCAGTAAAAAAACTGCAACTTTTAAGTCAAAGTCTGCAACTATGGGCCTCGACGGGAGGAATGACAAGTCACCAGAGAAAAGGGATTTAAAAAGTGCAAATGTGCTAAACCGAAGCATACAGACGGTTGTGGTAATGTGTGATCTACGGTTAGAATCTGAGCTTAATTATCCAAGTCCAACTGATGCTTGATTCATTATCTTGAGATAATAAAGCAGATTTTAAAAGTTGTTTTTTTTTTTTTTTTAGCTGTGTATGAAGTAATGCCGGTTCCTCTTTTGCTCTTAATAGCTTCTCACTCTGAGGTTTGATTGAATATACCCCCCTTCCCCTTCCTGCCCCACAGCTTTTAAATATTCAGCATTCTGATACGTCTCCAGAGCTGGGAACGAGACGCCCCACGGAGGAAGGACATGTGTCTACGATATGTAGCCCACGTAACAACTCAGCTCCACCACAAATGACACACACACACACACACAAAAAAAATCACATGGGATGAGATTACCTGTAATGTTTTCCTGTTTGGGACAGATTCCTCGAGAAGACGTCGATAAGCAGTCGTCATCCTCCGGCGTGACCTGGACGCCCACCTCCACGGGGTTGGACGCTCTCCTCAGCTCACCATGCGAGGGTGAGGGGGGCTTATCCACTGCTTTGTCCATGCACAAAGTGCCATTGCACTGCTTCCTTTTGTGCTCAATGAAAATAAGGATGTCTCCCAAAGGGAAGTTCATCTGACACTGGCCACAGGTGAGCAGGTCCTGGTCTCCCTCTGGAGATACCTGTACCAGCCCGCGCTGTTCCTGCCTCTCCTCCGAGACCACGGCTGACAGGGGCTCGGCTGCACACAGGAAGAATCCATATGCGACACAGAGGGAACGAAAAGCAGAGAGAATATTAGAGACTGGGTGCTGTTATGAACGCAGGCAAGATGAGGGAGCACATATATATCAGCATAAAAAGAAAAAAAAACATTTTATGCTCCACATCAAACTCCCACCATCTTAATTTAGTTTTCAATTTCAGATCCATTAAATGTAATTACCTCACACAAGTTATAAATAATATAATAATAATAATAAACATGCAAAAAAAAATCAATTAGTCATTGCCAGTTGAACTTCAAAGAACATGTACAAAAACATTGACAAAAAAAAAACATGACATTTTATTAACACTTAATTGATTAGATTTAGGTTAAAGTAACATCGTTTTGTTCGTTAACATTGTGTCTAAAACTATCTCAGACTGAATCTTTGTTTCACTCAGCGATACACACATCTGGATCGTGAAATGACTGCATGGACAGCACGTGTATATCCAGCAAACCCAACACAGGCACAGCTGCAGCAATACATGCTTCACGCTTTTTCCCCTCACGACAAAGTTAGCTATAAGGTTCACACACACACACATTCAGGTATTTTATAATGATTGTTTAGTGAAAGCTTTTACGCAGAGGTTAGACTAGCTTGCTAACGGTTAAGAATCTTGACCTTCTTTATAAGCTGCCAATTTCATGCTTTAATGAACCTAAAACCACAGAGAATCAAAAAATAGATTTTAATTTTAGTGGGTGATGATTGGTACAGATTTTGATAAAAAGGTGTTGGGATCATGTGTAGGTCGGATAAATTTACTTCAGCCCAGTCTGGGGCAGCAATGAGGGGCAGATGTGGAGAACATCCTAGACGTGCTTATCAGGAAAATATCCCACGCATTTGCACATGAAATAACAAAGACGAAGTGTGATAATTCTCCCTTCTCTATGGAGTAATGCTTTTCGACATTTTTTTTTTTTAAGTTGAAATGCTCATCATACAAATAAATAAAAGAAAGCCTAGGCAATCAAAAGTGAACTCAAACTATTTTAATTCTCATACAGAGTGAATCTTAGTGATAGTGATATTGATTCGTAATGAATTCGTATGTGTGATAATCGATAAATGCAACACATCAGACATTATTTAATAATAGCCTACCGAGCAAGGATTATAAAGTTACAAAATATATCTTTCAGTTAAAATACGCCACAATGAAATAACAGCCTTTATTCAACACTTAATTTAGCTATAACAATTATATACTTATTTTACTATCGCAGCTGCAATATAAAGATATCCGCATATGCATACTTTTTAATTATATAAACGAAACTATACGATTGGTCTTGTACAGGCTAAATAAACAACGATTCTGTAAATATGTTACAAAGTAGGTTAATATTCGACAATCTGGAGATTTTTTTAAAAATGATAATAATAATAAGTTGGCTCTGAAAGTGTGGAAACTGAGGAAAAGTGTTTCAGATTGAGTTTCCCCAACTGTTTTAAATTCCACTACACTCAGCGCTGGCAACGATATTACATTCAAACTGTATTTAAGCCCGAGATTATATTAAGATATTTCAAGTGTCTGAAATCAAAAGAAGCTTAAATGCCAAAAAGCAATGATAATATTTTCAAATTTCAGAGATAGAGGCATCTCTGTGTGTGTGAACGTGGACATTTAAAGCTGGTTTTGAATAAAATAATTTAAAAAAAAACATTTGTAATAACAGCACGTTCGTTAGTGTCTCATTCGCTTTAAAAATAACTGCCTTATGTTTAATTATGAATTAGACAGCAAAGTTTATCATGACTGACATTTGGTTAACTGCCTAATCCTCATTTGTTAGTTTGCTTGATTTACTAGGGTCCAAAAATACAAGGTATAAAAATTATACATGTCATGCCAGGTCAGGACTGGGTTAAAAAAAAAACAGTTACCAGTTCATATACAATACGTTTCGCGCTTGCTAACATATGGTCAAAAATAGATAAAGATAGCGGTGAAAGTGATCGGGTTCGAGTCTAGTTTATGATCGTCGTCTGCCCCCTAGCGGTGGGTTTCTGCCATGTACAGCAGCAGCGAGCACACGAGTAACCCGCGCTCAGATCCCACAGCCTGTGTGTGGAAACCCAATAATGTTACACGATACTTTACAATGTTACAACAACTCGGGATTTGTGTCAAACATGTTTATCTAATAAAACGCGGACTGATGCTGTTGCAGCTTTACATTTGAGGTAAATATCTAAAAGACTGGAGCTAAAACGTTTTCGTTTCGTCGTCTTCCTGACAGCATTTCAGGTCTATAAAATGCAAAGCACACTTTGTTTACAAAAATGCAACTTGCCACAGAACTTCTAGACATGTTTAGAGTAAATTAGATAATTATAAAGATAATTCTAAGAATAGTAGCCTAGCAGTAGGCTACAATGTGTGCATACAAAAAGAGCTAAACTGACTGGGTTTCTCGATATACATGTGTAGCTATCTAAATAGTTATAGCCTATATTACATTTAGGTTTCGTCTTACCTTTGCCACCGACATTTAAGACAAAATCAGGCCTACGTGAAATAGAATTTATCCTTGCAAATGCACTCAAAACGGCAAAGAGCGTAGCGTAAAATCGTCTCCTACTGCTTTTAAGCGAAAGCCCAAACGAGTAGATCAGAATCGCGTTTTGCTTCAAACGTAAGAAAAGCTTAAGTTTCAAATTCGAGCAGATTTTATATGCAGACGGGTTTCTGTGCAATGTTAGTCTCACACAGGCGACTATGCGTGCTCTATTTGCTGGCAGTGGGTAGTAGCTACGCGCACGCGGCGCTTGTAAACAGTCGGACACGAGATTTTTCCCAATCAAAATTCACTTCCACTCTTTGAAAATCTTCCAAAAATAGTGCGTGAGGGGGGAAATCCTGCCCAGATTCACAGACAGACAGCGTTACGGGACATTCCACGAGATGTGAGCGCAAATAGGCGAGCGAAAGCCAGCGTGCATATACCCACCACAGTCCGGCATATGTGAGCGCTTGCTCTTAAGTGGTCAAAGCGACTGGGGCACGAGAGCCAAGACTCATGCGTCTAAACACAGAGTCGGCATGAACTTCTCCAAGTATAGCGATGGAAAGCAAACTTTTCTGGCATTTCGGCGGACGAAGGTGCGCGTAAAGGCATTTCAGAGATGGGAGCGCTCTCTTCTCTAAAGTCCACTTGATCTGCGCTGTCCAGTGTCCAGTGTGCTTCACTGAGAATTACGCTCCTCTCCAGCAACTCAACACTACAGAACGGAGCCAAAAACAGGTAAACGGAACGGGAACAACATATATTTGTCTTTACTTACGCGAAAAATCCCGTTTGCTTAAGTGCTGGGGTTTGCCTTGCTTGCGGCGAGACATGGTGGTTGGTGGTGGCTTTCAGCTCGGTTCACATCGGGAGAGCCGGGTTAGAAGGGAGACTCCAGAGAAAATATCTTCATCAATGCCTTTGACATCCAAAATAAATTAGAAATAATACAAAGATGGCGCAGGGAAGATGGATTGTGGGATAGCCGTCATGGCTTTTTTGAAAAGAGAGAGAGAGAGAGATGAAAAAATGGCAAAAGCCCCCCTGAGCTGCAAGTTCAAGTGCGGACGTGACGTCCCTGCGAACTTGAACGTCAGGAGATGGATGGACATAGACATACAGAACATGGGCAGGGCAAAGCCGTGGAGTGGGAGGAGGGAGTGGAAATAACAAAACCAATGGACACTCATTAGGGGCTGGACATGAAAAATAGACCCGAAGAAGCCAATGGACAGAAAGATCAGGGGGCCGGACAAGAGGCGAGAGAGAGAGAGCGAGAGACACGCACACACTGAAAGAGAGAGAGGGGGGAGATATGCTTAATGAAAGCAATGTGCGCTGCGGTGCGCGCGCGCGCGTGTGTGTGTGCGTGTGTGTGTGTGCGTGTGTGTGTGCGCGCGCGTCTGGGGGTGGACGCAGGAAAACAGAGCACGAAAAGCCAATGGACAGGAGATTCAAGGGGGCCGGACATGCTATATATACAAAGAGAGGGGAGAGGGACCTCGCATATAAGGTTTCGTAGTGGACACTGATGGTGCTTCAAACACAGTCACTCAACTCCTGGTCAAACAGTCAGAGGTAGCAGCGCGCAAGCTGCTTCTCGGCGAGACACGATCGGGTTGCATGAACAGGACAGACAGGTTCCGAGTCGGGGCGTGTGGGTTCAACCGCCGCGTGCGCTACCACATTCCTCCAGAACAGAAGCCCAGATAGAGAAACTTAAGGGACATCACGTTGAGCGGGATAGGATACTAGCTCGCGCGCTTTGCGAGCGATGTAGGTGGGACTTAAATACTACAAGAGTGTAATTGTAAAAATATAACAACACACACTGACGAATAGATTGTGGGAGCAGCCCACTAGAAAGAAAGGGGACGGGGTAATAACTTTCAGATGTGTTCAGATTATAGAGAATGGCGACTCGGGGGGAGGAGGGGGTGTCAGTAAACCTCCGCGTGGATTTAGAAATATAAAGATGCTGTAAACAGCGCCGATGCATTTGAAATTAAAGAGACATGAAGCGTATAACCGAGCGCGATGACAAGCTTGTTCAATGCATGAGGTGGGAGGAAGAGAGAGACACCCCTGCGAACTAGTAGAAGTACGACTAGACTATAGCGACTGCTCCAGAGACTCAAAGCAGAGGCTGCGTGAACAAGTGACAGTCTGCGGGGAAAAGGCACAATTCAATAGGGAACCGATCGGAACTGAAATCGAATGCTGGAGATAATACGTGACCCGTGAGCGAGCGAGCGAGTGAGTGAAACTGCTTTGCAGGCTTATACGCTGACATCTTTGATTCTGGACCAAGACTGATCGCTGTGTTGATGCGTGTGTGGGTTTTTTTTTTCCTCGGCGAGAAGTGTCAGATCTTAACGCAAAAGTTGAGTCAGATTTGCGCTGGGTAAAAAGGTCAACTCTGCGCGAAGGCTATCTGGGAATGCCAATGGATTCGCTCGACTGTATCACGCTGACTGTGCCGATGCTTTTCAGGTCATTGTTCTCAACAAGTGAAAAAGCACCGTATCGATCTGAATTTGGTATATAAAGCCTTTGATTTAGTTTCATTGCAGCGCACTATTCTCCAGCATGCACAAAGAGAGCTACATTTACAGCAAGTGTGTGAGTGCAGCGCGTACAAAAAAGCATGTAATTAATAATAATAATAATGTATTTTAAGCTATAGAACGATATATTCAAAGGAACAAGGTTCTTGTATTTGCTATCATTTGCATATTATAAAAGCTTTGAGATAATTGCATTGGTTTAAAACACCAGATTGGTTTCTAAAAAAGTATCATAAGAAGGTTATCAAGCTGTAACACACTTTTTGTCTCTAACTAGGACCTTTATTTTTAAGTGTCTAATATTTCTGCGACCGTGCAGCGTGATTGACAGAAAAGCACCACGGATTCCTTTAGGACCTCTCGAGAGGGACCGTGCTCTGTATTTCATTCATCCCACAAAAGGATTGCATTGTTAAACGTGGCTCAGAATATTTCGTAAAAAACTATATTTTTTAAAAAACTTTCTACTTTGCTGTAGACTGAAACTGAAGGACTATTTCCCTGCGCGTAAATAGCAAATATTGGTAAGGTTAGAGCGCAATATCTGACTTGAAATAGCGTTTACTTTTGACTGATCGGTTGCTGTGTATAGCTTTTGGTGCTGCTGGACAATTTTGAGGACGTTCATGCACTTCTGTAACACTAACAATGACAATGGCACCTACCCACTCAGGCCATTGGCTGATGGACCACCTTTTTTTTTTTATCCATTTTCACTTTTCTTGAGAGTCTGTCTCTGCTCCCGCAGGCGGACATTGATCAGCGCAAACGGAGCGTACACTTCCTTCAAAGCTATCAGCCTGCAACAAAACGCCGCGTACAAACAGAATCTCAATATGTAAATGACAATGCGACTGATCCCATCATAAATCAGCCAGACGTTAAATGCATAGCAATATCCATCTCTCCAATGCACGGTCAGGCGCGCACGCTCGTACAGAAAAGGTGCTTTTGTGTTAGAGAGTGGCAGAGGGAGCTATTGGAAATGAGAGTGAGAGGGAGAGGGAAGTGCGATGACAGATTCATGCTTAAAATAACGTTTCAGCTCAATGCGCGAGGCCCTGTGGATGACACAAAAATCAGATTGCCAAACCTATGTTGCTATAAGATCAATTTATTAAATGCTACCTTCTTAATAGGTCTTCACTATTTAGGACTACAGATATTTGTAGGTTAGAGAAGGAAAAAAAAACAAGACAGTTAAATTTCTTTTGGCCATGTGCTTGCCTTCCACGGGTAGTGGCTCAAGGAAATTGACTGACTGGCCCCTTGGGCACATTTTAATATATGGAAATGACCAAGGGTTTATGCGATAAATCAACGCCCAACGCCCTGTTCATGCTTCAGTCCTCTCATTTTCCCACTAGCTCTGGCACTTCATGAGCAGATCTTTCCTGCAACTGTTGTCCAGCGCTGATGTCATGTTGAAAGAGGGGCTTTATTGGCATGTTTTACCAGAGAGAAAAACCGTCGCGTGCAGTTTGCGTATGAGGGGAATAGTGCGCTTTAGTGTTTTTATTCATGTTTACCCAACTTTATCTGTAAAGACTTATCAGGAGGACAGACATGCACGTTATGTGTCTTTCTGGTTGTAATTTATTTATTATTACAAAAGTTGGTTTTCCTCGCGTATTCCACTTGAAAACGTGACAGGAATGTTCCTATTCGTTATCTTGCCTAATTTATTAAAACTTTTCAAGTAAAGTTTTATGATCAGAGAGCAGCTGTCACTCAGTATTGAGAATTTTAGATTAAAAAAAAAAGTTTAAGGTAAACACGACTAGTACTTATTCTAACACGATTCGTGTTAATTAGTGCAAACAAACTATAATGCAAAAGAAAAAAACAATTTGTGCATCCTTCTTAATGTTTTGTGAATTATAGGCTACTTACAATTTCGTTTATTCATTTTTTATTGTTATTTTTGTTATATCAATTGCAAAGTTTGTTTTTATTATTATTGCACAATGTATTTTCTAAAAAAAAAAGTGGCCATTTATACTCTTATGGAGACTTTCTTAAACGACTACAGTGCACATATGTTACAGAGAATTGAATCACGTGTTACTGCTGTAATCCAAATACAGAGCTAATTTCAAAATGTAAATGTAAAAAGTAAACTGCATTTGCCATTATTTATCTGCCCGTTTTGGTAGCCAGATGTGACTAGATGCTAGGATCTCATACTCTCTGGTTCACATATTTTTGTGAATGCCATTGGACTGATGTACAGACCGATCAAGAGTGAAGTCCATGCACTGACCCACCACCTGGATGGAAAAAAAGCTTTTCTTGCTGATAGTTCTAATTCAAATGCCATGTATTTCTCAGATATGATTGTAATCATGATCCTCTTACGCGTTCCTCTGGACAGTCTCTGCAAATCGCTGTTGAGTAATTCATGTAAAATGTGAGCATTATAAACGAAATTATTTTGTCTCCGTCTATTCTCTTAATTCGCACAGATGACCCTAAAAAGCACAAGAATCACCAAAAAACACACCAGTGCAAACAACATTACTTCACTTTGTCCACTGTCGCAAAGACGAATATATATTTGACAGGAAATCTGACTGACCAAGATTAATTATAGGCCTTGTCGTGTCGACTGTAACCACCTTAAGTCTACATATCCCACTGAATATAAGTTTTACCTCAAAGGACGGAAAGAGGCGAAATGGGAATGCTTTTAAAATCCCTGGTAAATCAAGTCTTGCCTTCTTTGAGGAATTTTAAGCTTCAGCAGTTCAGGCACATTCGCAGACTGAATATTAATATTAATGGCTAGATTTCACAATGTGGCATTATCACACCGAGCGATGGGTGGGCATGCCATCTGGGTTTTGGCAGGTATTAGATATAATCAAAGGGATTACGTCTCTGTGGGTGAAATTATAAACGTGAGTTCTGGTTCTTCTGCGTAAAAGGAACGGCGTGTGAGTGAGAGACATAGAAAATCAGATTACCCCTGATTGTTGACTGCATGGGGACAAGATATAAAGACCACAATTATTATATATATAAAAAAAAAAGCTTTAATAGAACAAAGACAAAGTAAAACACATCCTTTGAATATTATTGCGCAATCGTTGTTATTTCAAGGTGACGCGCTTCACAAGTTCATGCCATTCGGTATTTATACTGTTGTTAATATTGCATAAGATGTCGAATAACACTATAGAAGCAATATATCTGTTGAATTTAGTCGTTCGTTCGTTTATTTGCATGTTCATATATTGGGCATTGAGGCAGTATAAGTTCATAATCACTTCAGAGGTGTTGCTTAACCCATAATGTGTGAAACAATAAGGCATAGGCCGTGCGTTAACCATACGACAAACAAATAAACAACGCACTGCTCACATCCCCATGAGGATGGCTGTCATATTTGCTTTCATGCTAAACTTAGATTTCACGCTATTAGTTATCAATGAATGGTATTAAAGAAATTAAAGTTTTTACAATAACCCCTGTTATTAAAACTTGTAGGCTTAAATAAATTAAATTACTTTGTCTGTATTGTGCAAAATGCAACAAAATAAGCGGGATAAACGTGGCATTATTATTAATAAAAGTGAATTATAGAAGTGGGATGAAAGGATAAACAGGTTTCTGATGGTCGACATGATTCGCGGAGTTTGAGAGATGCAGTCAGAGTAAAAGCAATATGTCGTGTTCCAGGCTCCCTCTGCTGTTCAGAATTAAGAGGACTTGACAAAAAGAAATGAACGTATCCTTCTGAGAGAAGTGAATGAACCAACTTGATTTTATGACATTACAGGCCATTAAATTAAACACAACGGAGTAACAAATATAAACACGACTTTTTACAGCGATATACAACTGGGATTTAAAACTGAAATCTGGTTCTTCATTACACTGTGATTGTGAAGCTTCTTTTCCTCATATATATATATTTACAGCTGAGTTACTTGTAAGGAATTGTTTGTTATTTAATTGCATGGTTGACTAATTATGATTTTACGATTTGCAAAACCCTAAAAACTTGCAGTGTGACGATTGTGGAGAAAGGGACGTATCATGATGGTTATCAATTATTGTTTTTGTTCTTGACAAAGAGGAGGATGATCATCTTTTGTAATAATAAGACCATATGAAAATGAAAAGGTCAGTTCTAACATTTTTCTAAGAACGATGAGTAAGATGTAGGTTTATTGAAGCTTTTAATAAATTGCATTATAAATTCTGCAAATCGTCCAAAACAAGGAAAACATTAAAGAATCGTTCGTATATTTTTTTGTTATTTAAATGCATTTTGTATTAAGAAATCATTGCACTGAATTGCAATGGTTTTTTTTTTTCAACGATAGCCTTAAAATTAAGAATCTGAACATTATCAGTCACTTTAGTTTTGATACACAACACAATTTCTAATAGCACGAATCGGAGATGCAATGTTTGCAATTTATTACTTCGTCCGAATATCTTTGCTTACCACTTGAATCCAGCAATATTTTGGCAAGTTGACTGACTTGATTTCAGTATAATCAGACTGAGGAATTCTGGTCTTTATAATTGCTTCAGAACCATGGACAGCGACTACATGAAATCAACTCTTGCCAATCCTTCTCACAGCCACACAAACTCTGCCATTAAAAAGACTTCTCTGTAAACACAGGAGACGTGCTCAGGAAACACGTGGGTTTCACTACTCACGGTATTGCTGAAGAATTCACTTAATGATGTTTATTCCATAGCGGGATGGCCAGCTAAAAAAAAAATGACAATATCTTTCTGACAACTAATTCGGATTACATTAGCCTACTAAATGCTTTTCTGCAGCCTGACTGAGGCTATCTGTTTACATGCCTTGGCCAAGAGAACGAAGAACACGTTCAGCTGTTTACCTGTTGCAAAGAAAAGAAAAGAAAAGGAAAGAAAAGAAAAGAAAATAATTCACTCTACATCCTAGAAGTGTTATATTGCCATCAATGCCACACTCTTAGAAGAAATGGTTCTATTTAGTACCAGAAATGGTTCCATCCTCGCTTCATATATGGAACTCCAAAATGGTTCTATATAGAACCTTTTTTTTTTTTTTTTTTTTTTTGGTAAATGTTCTATTGGCCAAGTATGGAATAGAACCTTTTAGGGGTTCCAAATACGTAGCGCTGATAGAACCTTTTAAGGTTCTATATAGAACCTTTTCTTCTAAGAGTGCATGTTAAAATGCAGAATTAAATTTACAGTGATTTCTCATGTAATATTGTTTTGCATTGTATTGCATTTATCGCTGTAATATTCATTTTAACGTTTTATTTTCTGATTCGAACATTTTCTTTGTAAATGATGTTCATTTAAATGTGTTCTTGAAATGTTTTTGAAAATAAAGATGATCATTGAAATTTAAAATGGTTTTAAAAATGTTGTAATTAATAAAGAAAATGTCGTTGTGAGGGTCGTTTCTTGGACTTAAATGAGGCAATAACATACTGCCTAAATAAAAACGCATTAAAGTGAGAATTTACACAATCGACTGTAACATTGAGGAAGACATTACACTAGAATGTTGAAATGTTGACCAACGTGGTTTTGTATACATGAAAAGTGTGATAAATCGCACTGAAATATAACGATTTGAGAATGTCCCTATGAAAGCACAGCAGAAAGCTTGATTAACAGTGTAAAGCTGTACGGCTTTTATACACCTTTAATGAAAGAGCCAGTATAAATATAGCCATCATATATTTTAAACAATTGAGTCATTTTATTCTTCAAGTCAATGCAATACACTCAATGTGAATGTGTAACAATATCATGTATAACACTGTAATATTAGGCTATTTAAAATAAATTATTTCTATAGGGGGATAGTTCATTTCTATCTATCTATCTAGTCTGTCTGTTTGTCTGTCTCATCAAGTCGTAAATGTTGTAATTTTTTCTTGCACAATAAAGGAAATAGCAGCAAAAGTGTGATTCTATGTGAAAGCCTTTTACATTCAAACACGTGTGCAGTATATTATGGTAACAACTCTACAAAAAAAACATAATAATAAGTTACTACAACACCATATACCACAACAAAACAGTATTGGGCATTGTCAAATAACTCTCACGCAACCTTTTCTGTTCTGGTTTTCATTGGAGAGCTGCTGGACGTCATCACGCCACACCGCTGGCATTGCGCCACTAGATGGTGCTGTGGATAAGCGATTACTCACGGCTCACACATTCTTTGGAACAATCTCACCGAAGCCTGGATGTGTCTAATCGATTCAATCACAACATATGCCAAAGCTCGTATTAAACTAGAACTATTACGCTTCATCAAATGGAGCAGATACAGTCCATTATAACCCTGAATGAATGTCCAAATTGTTCGTAAATAAATGTAGTCCCTATACCAGGGGTGGACTCAAGGGGGTGGTAGGGGGTCTAGAAATGTTGAGGAAAAACAGACAATAAATAAATAAATATTAGTAATAAGAATATCTAAATAAATAAAGTTAGCTTAAATAAATCATTAAGTAGATCAAGTAAATAGGCTATATATAAAAATGCAAATGAGATTAAAATAAATAAAAAAATTCAAATAAATAAATAAAATATATATTTTATTTATTTATTTGATTTTTTTTATTTATTTTAATCTCATTTGCATTTTTATATATAGCCTATTATATATATAATTGTTCTCACTGTAGTCCAATAAAATGATTGATATTTGAACACGTTCATATCTATGTCTGCTAGTGTCAGAGCGCAAAGCATGTCGGGAGATGTCTGTCCGGTGGGCGCCATATTGGAGCAACAACTATTGTTATAAATTGAGACGGGGCTGCTGCTGGCTGAGTTTACATGTTTTCTGCGCGTTTGTTCTGAAAATAAGTGGATATTTATACGCAAGGTCATGAAAGAGATGTCAACGTAAGTGTTCCATGCCCTAAAGGGATTTTAGTGGGCTAAACGGGTTAGTTGTTGTTTTAAAAATGCCATGCTAGGCTAGTTTAGCCTGTTTTTTAAGATAACGGTGAGAGAATGCAGACTGTTGCTGATAAACGGCCTGGTTGTTTGTTTTATTTAATAAATGAGTACATGACAGTGGTTAAATACACGCATGTTTTAGTTCGTTACATTCAACGTTAAACAGTAACGTTATGTTGGTGGTGTTTACCAAGTAATCTTGTCTTTGTTTACACAAACATTGGGCAATGCACGATTCTTTCAATGCTTGTTTACGTTTCGCGAAACGAAGCTTATTTGAACGTACAGTATGATTTGCCATTGTTTATATCGAGTTAATCATTAACGAATATTTTATATTGGCCTATGTGAGTATGAACATGCATATTTAACGTTACATATTACTTTTGTACTGTCAAATGTTTAGAGCACCCCATAATTTTTAAAAAGCTTTTTAGCTCAATACTGGTTGATTTAGCTGCTATTAATCTTAATATTTAGTGTTTCTACAGTGCAAAATGAACCTATTATTATTATTGTCATGATTATGTCTTCATTTGCAGGACTGGTGACAGTACGCTTGGCGGGCAGCAGCCTCGGAAACATTATGGCATCACATCTTCGATCAGCCTGGCCTTTCCCAGAGAGGTAGACCATATCTACACTCAAAAGCTCACTGAGGCTATGAAACCATTTGGAGTGTTTGAGGGTGAAGATGAACTCAATCACAGGTGAGAACTTTCATTTATGTATCTTTCCATTGGTTAGAGACAGGGGTTTGTCCATTGCAGACTGCCACAGTTTGTTGCTATCTCTGTCCTTGATGAAAGTACCAACACAAACCTTTGAAGGATCTTTAAAGTTGACATAGCTGGAGCTATCTGTATATGCTCTGTAAAATGTTTATTTATATAAACAAAGTCTGTCAGATGGATGGAAATATTTGTTAAAACTACAGATCATATTTCAGCATTTTTGTATGTTCTTAAACTCTTCTTGACAAGTTTTTGATTGCCTTGGAATTTGAAACGCAGGGTGGCAGCCTGCAGTTATGTGGTGTGTACTTGGCTTAGGTGTCACTGTGACAAAGCAGTAACCACTTGATAATCATGAGACCAGCACTGACCCTGAACAAATTATAAAATATTATTGAGTTTCTTGGAGATTTGTACCTTGGTGGGACACAGAAAATTTAAAATATGCATGTAGTTGCTTACCATGTAGTGCATAATATAATATTTGAATATTTGAACATTTTACATAATTATTGGAACTGAATGTAGTTGTAAATGCATGTATGTTCAAATGCATAGTGTATAAGTTAAGCTATCTGGCTAATTATTTATCTGTATGCTATTCTAGCTTGTTTAAGTGAACTAAACAAACTTTAATTGTCATTAAAATGTATTTCAAACTTATAACATAAAACATGATTGTGTGGGAATTGTAAGCAGGCTCTAAAAAGAGTACCAATTGGAGTCCTGAGACCCGATTTCAAGACCCATGACCTGTTTTCTCATGACAGTGGTGCTCTATCTTACATAAAATCATAAAATCAGGAAAAATATTGCGGTCTTGCCATACCCTGGCTCACTTTACTTGCTTTACTTAATGTCGAGACAATAAGAAATTGTGCAAGTCGCTGTTACAGATTTTTACATGCACACAATTTAAGGAGAAAAAAATGTTTTTATTCCATATTTAACTAAAGTCATGAACTTTTAACAATTTTTAGATGTTTTTTGTTGCTGGTTAAGCAAAAATCCTATAACTCAATACAGTATTAGGCATATAATTTGCCTTTTACAAACGAGTTTTCGCAGTGTCTACTGTGTTTGTAATGACTAAGAGAGATATGTTTGTGTCTGTATAGGCTTGCAGTTCTTGGGAAGCTGAATTCATTTGTTAAGGAGTGGATTTCAGAAATCAGTGAAACAAAGGTAAATAATGCTACAGGTCTCTTGGCCTGTTATGTCATCGTCACATCACCTGTTATGTCAAGAAGTTACTTTTTTTAAATCAAGAAATACAAGTTTCTAAATCGTTTCTTTTGCCTCACAGAATCTTCCACCTGCAGTAGCGAATGTTGGTGGCAAAATCTTTACTTTTGGGTCATATAGGTTGGGAGTGCACACAAAAGGTACATTTGATGAGCATTCTTGTACTATAAAGCAGCTGAAAATTATTAAAATACTTTAACTTAAGGTTTTTGCAGGTATTTTAAGTTATAAAGAGGAATATATGTACCCTTTGCGTATCAATGTTTTTTTTTTTTGTTTTTTTTTTCTTTAGGTGCTGATATAGATGCTTTGTGTGTTGCCCCACGTCATGTTGAAAGAACTGACTTTTTTTCATCTTTCTTCGAAAAACTAAAACGGCATGATGAGATTAAAGATCTACGGGTGAGCACCTTTTCCATTACTCATAATTTCAGCCACTGCTTTGTTTTAAGAATGACTTTATGTTTGTATAATTCCTGTTTAGGCTGTGGAGGATGCTTTTGTGCCAGTGATCAAATTCAAGTTTGATGGCATTGAGGTAAAGCATTTGATAATGAATTGTTTATGATATAAGCCTGCATGTTATTTATTTATTTATTTACTTTTTTTTCTTCACCCCTTCAGATTGATCTGCTGTTTGCCAGGCTCGCGCTACAGTCCATTCCTGATAACCTGGACCTAAGAGGAGACTCCCTCCTCAGAAACTTGGACATCAGATGCATTCGCAGTCTAAACGGTAATAACCTTCAAGATTTTATTTTTTAATGTCACATGTACAGTCTTAATTTCTCTACTATTTCATAGATTTACTTCTTATCGTTTTGTATATTTTTCAGGTTGCCGTGTTACGGATGAGATCCTATATTTGGTGCCTAATAAAGAGAATTTCAGATTAACATTGAGAGCGATTAAATTGTGGGCCAAACGTAAGTGCGATTTGAATTATTGCCTTTTGAGACTTTTTTTTTTAATTATTATTATTGATCGAGTTGAGGACAGAAATAATGGGGAGAAAAGGGAAATGGGACAGGAAAATGACTTGATGAAAATGCTTCACTCTCATGAGCACCACAGATCAATGTGTCCTAACATGCTAACCACTAGTTTCTGATGTCTGGTTTGAAATTCGTATCTCTTTTATTCTAAATCTTGGCTTTGCTAAGAATGCAATTCACTGACTTTTTTTTTAATTTTTATTTTTAAGGGCGTGGAATCTATTCCAACATGCTAGGCTTTCTGGGTGGAGTGTCCTGGGCTATGCTGGTGGCCAGAACATGTCAGCTTTACCCAAATGCTGTTGCCGCCACACTTGTGCACAAATTCTTTCTTGTCTTTTCTAAATGGTGAGGTCAAAGGACATGTGGTTCCTATGGTGGAACTGGAACGTCACGTATTGTGTGCTGTTAATGTCTAGACCCTGTCCTGCTGTCATGGAATGTCCATTGCTTTTCCCCCTCTCATCTATTCACTGCACAATCTTTTTTTTTTTTTTTTTTTTTACAAATTTTTACTTCTTCAGGGAATGGCCAAACCCTGTGCTTTTAAAACAACCTGAAGACAGCAATTTGAATCTGCCAGTCTGGGATCCACGGGTTAGTATTATGTTCATTGTATACAGTTTTTCTAGGCTTTATGGAAGTGTTCTCATTTCACTCTACCCTCTGTTGTTTTACTTTCAGGTGAATCCATCAGACAGGTATCACCTGATGCCAATCATCACGCCTGCATACCCACAACAGAACTCTACCTACAACGTGTCTACTTCCACACGCACCATCATGAGTGAAGAGTTCAAGAATGGTATGTGATTTAAATCAAGATATTTAGCAGATCAGATATTGGCCATCTCCCTTGACCATTACTCATGTTTCCATTTTTTTCTGTTTTAAGGTCTCACTGTTACAGATGAAATTCTTCTGGGTAAAGCCGACTGGTCCAAGTTGTTTGAACCTCCCAACTTTTTCCAGAAGTACAAGTAAGTGGTTATCTATAGTGTCATATCAGAGCTAAATTCCAATAAAAATGTAATTTAATGTTGGTTTGTTTAATGCAGGCATTACATTGTCCTTACTGCCAGTGCGTCCACTGAGGAAAACCATCTAGAGTGGTAAAATTAATTTCTTGCTGCTTTTTTTGTGTGTCTCGAAAAATTGTTCTAATTTTAATTGGACTTAGTAATATTTATTATGAATTTAAAATTTACCCCCAACCACGAAAAAGCACGGGTTTGTACTAAAATGTTTTCATTCCAGTTAAACAGCATTACAATAATAATAGTAATAGAAAAGGCTACACTTAAACTCAAATTCACAATCTGCATTCTGAAATCAGTTTCTGGAACCACAGACTCCTCAAATAATGATGTTCTGTCCTCCACAGGATTGGACTGGTGGAATCAAAGATAAGAGTATTGGTTGGAAATTTGGAGCGCAATGAGTACATCACCCTTGCTCATGTCAACCCTCAGTCTTTTCCCGGTTCAAAAGAGAACCGCAATGAGTAAGTAATAGATGGGTGGGTGGTGTGACCAACAAATTGTCTGGGTATGACTAATCACAATATAATGTTTGTTTGTTTGTTTTTGTTTCCTTTGCCGGGTTTAAATTTTATATTCATTCATATTGGAAATGCTCTGCATTTCAAAAACATGTGGTTCCATTTTTGCACAATAATAGAAAGAAATCTTCTATAAGTGAAATGTATTTAATGTAGTAGTTGTTTTTTATTTTTTATTTCTTTTCTGGAACATGTTGGACGCAAATTATGATTTTATCATACGAAGTGCCTGTTTAAAAGACCGAAAGACCTTACTTAAATGTAAGGTAATGATTCCTGAAAACGCAAAGCAGTCCTACACAGATTTATATCTATCATGGTGCAGACAGTATGGTAAAATCTCTTCCAGTTGACATTTGTATTGTTTTATTTTATCTATTGTATTGTCGTCCTGCCATAATAACAAACATGAGGTTAATGTTCTTTTCATTAAGGCATGAGGATGGACAACCACCTTTAATAACCATTTTACAATGCCAACACTTATTTTGCTGATATCTAATGGACTCTGTATAGGGACTACTAAAGAGAAATAAAAAGTTTATAAATTTGCATGTTTTGTTTTTTTTTTTTTTTCACAGGAATGAATTTGTTTCCATGTGGTTTATTGGAATCAGCTTCAAAAAACTGGACAATTCTGACTGTGTGAATATTGACTTGACCTATGACATCCAGTCCTTCACCGATACTGGTAAGCTGCTCCGCCTGTCCGTTCTGTTTTGCTCTGTTGTCCTGTTAAAGTTACTGGTTATTTTGGATTTAGAGGACACTTGGGGTCTTTTAATGTCTAAAAGCTGGATTTCCTTTATAGTTTATAGGCAGGCCAGCAACATCAACATGCTGAAGGATGGCATGACTATTGAGGCTACACATGTGAAGAAAAAACAGTTGCATCAATACCTGCCTCCTGAACTTGTGCAGAGGAAGAAGAAGGTAAAACCACAGTCTTCTGGTGTTTACATCAATGATCAATGTTCTTGGTCTCTAAAGAAGCTATATCTGTAACCTAACTCTCTCTTGGCAGAGTTTGGGAGATATTAACCGAAGCTCAAATGGTGGTGGGTCGAAGCGCTGCTCACTGGATAGCAGTCAGCTGGACAGCTCCAGGGACACAGACATCGGCACCCCGTTCAGCTCGCCTACACCAGTCAGCCAACCATGCCAACCAGTATCCACACCTGAAGACAGGTAATGTCACTGATTGGGATTTTATTTAACCTGATTTAGCTGGTTAACACCAAAGGATTCTAAGGGATTCCTGAAAGATTGAGTTTTTAAGTGAATCTCAAATACCTTCCCAAGGGACTGAAATGGCTTTTTTTTTTATTTACTGTATCACACATGACTTTAAGCAGGCTTTTAAGAGGTCTAGGTGTTGGAAGAGAAAACAAGATTTTAAATGTCACAAATTGCTGGGTTTTTGTTTTTTTGTGTGGTCAAGCTAATTTTATGGCCTCGTTCTCAAGAAATGCCAAAATATGACTTGGCTGTAGTAGTGTCAAAATGCTGTTACATTTTTTTTATTTATTTTTTTTTTGTTAAACAAATTTACAATTACCTAATTTTTCAACGTTGACAGTATTTTTTTTTTTTTAACCTTCTGCTTCTTCTCTTTTAACCCTTTCTCTTTTAGTAGTATCAGCCCACCCAGTCATCCAGTCCTTGTATTCATGGACAGCCCACCAGCATCAGAATTGTCGCCTCCAAAACCAGAACAAGGAATGTCCATTCCAGTCATCGGCTCCAGTAAGTGCCGTCATATCTTCTGTTAAGGATTTGTTCCTGTTTTTCTAATGGGGAAACTCATATGTGTGTGTTTTTTTTTGTAAGTTGCTATTCATTCTGATTCAGCTTTTTTTTTTTTTTCAGAGCCCATTGCCACTCCAGTTGCCAAGCCCCCAACACCTCCCGCTGGCAACACCATTCCTACAGTGGTGGGCCGCAGTGTGATACCACGCATTACCTCTTCCTCCCCTAGCCCAACTGACCTGCCCAACAGTGTCAATGGAGCACCAAAGAGACCTCACTCTCCATCTCTGGAGGATCCACCTAAGAGGCACAAAGATACAGAGGTCTCACAAAGCTTTTTATTTGCATGTTTTTATGCCATTCAAAAGCACATACAAAAAAAAGAGATCCCTTAGAGAACACTAATAAAAATGGAAAAATCCAATCCAGTTTTAACTTAATGCCATAATATGTGAATGAATATGCTTCAGGTGTTTTCTGATGACTCAGCGTTTAAAGAACCAAACCCTCCTACTAGCAATGGCTTGGATTGTGGAGATGGGCAAACAGTGGTGAGTGTGTGTATATATATTTTTTTTCTTCATGTTTATTGCAGTAATCACAGGTGTACACCACAATTGGATCATTTCGCTGAAACAGAAACTGTTTTGCATCAACACAATAAGACCTCACGCAATGTTTTTGCAAAAACAAATTTCCTGAAAGAAAAAAAACCCCTCTTTGACACAGGAGGGTCTTGCAGCAACCAAACCTATGCCAATACCAACAATCGATACATCAAGGTCACAGGTAATTGACATGCAATTATTATTGTAATTTTAATGTCAAAATTGAAATTAATTTAATAGTCTTTTATGTTTTCAGAGACTATCCAGTAAAGAGCTTCCGGATGCATCTTCTCCAATCCCCACAAGCAACCTCCGTGTGATTAAAAATTCAATCAGGCTCACCCTTAACCGATAACAGTGAGCTATCTACAGGTGACATGAATTGTTACTGTTGCTGCCACTCTTGAGTTTGCCCTTTAATGTATTTTTCCCTTTTTCTTGAGCATTTGTCTACACAGGTTTTCCCTTAAAGAGTGGAACCACACCTGTGTAACAGCAGTGCTGCTTTTAAACTGCTACTGATATTTGGCTGGTCTTCCTGCTTGTTAAAGAGTTAGTGTAAAGTATAGATTTTTTTTTTCCCCCCTAAGTAGTTTTTTTTATGCCTTACTGTGTCCGAATGCTTGCTTAGACATCTATGAGCTTTTGAAACAACTTGTACAGTAGAGTAGTTTGTAAATAACTTTAAAAATCATTGTTAGTCTTTCTATGCCACCTTAATGTAGTTTTTATTAACAAAAAAAGTTGAAAAAAAATTGTCCTGTTTGTCACTGTAAATGAGATTCTTTGTTTGTTCAAAGGTTTTCCTTGCAGTCTTTTTGTAATGGCTGTATAGGTTCTGGTACAGTTTCTGGGAGGACCTTTTGTGTGGGGTGCCTGTGTGTGCGAGAGTGTGTATATGGACCAGCATTAGTAACTCAAAACCATGACTCCCATTACCGGTCACAAACGCTGCCGCCACTCCATAGTTTCGTTATCAGCTCTGAACTAAAGAACAGTATTAGATCTGAGGTATGGGTTTGTTGGGCCTACATTTCGAAGCAGGTTTGCTTTTACTGTGAGTTTGCTCAATGATAAAGGAGTCCATGTTGGGTTTGCGTGTGCATGTGCATGATTGTAATTTCCTGTGTTTAGGGCGTCACCCCCTGCGCCTCCCATGGAGGTCTGAATGGCAGTGTCACTTGAACTTTAAGAACAGACTAAATAAGATTCCTGCCCTCTTTCCATTTATATTCCATTTTTCCTCCTTTTCACATCCTACTGTGCTGCCCATTTGGGGTGTACACAGAACATAGGCTTACTATTCCTTTTGGGGTTTCTTAACATTTTATTTATTTGTACCATTATAATTTTTTTATATCACAGGTATTGCAGTTTAACATCTTTCTTCTAGACATTCATTTCATCGCTCAGTTTGAATCTTCCTGTTACCTTTAGGACAATTTAAAAAAAATCTACTTGTCATATTCTTTTGTAGGGCAAAAGTTGTATTTGAAAGGGTATTTTTGTATGTAATGTAAACTGCCTTTACATTTGAGAACATAAAATTCACAAAACCCCAAGTGGCTCCTGTCATCTTTCTTTTTTTTCCTCTTCCTTTTCCAAAACGTTCTTGTTCACGACAGCGATGATTTTAAAGAGGAAACGGACATGTATTCTTTACATGCAGTGTAGGTTTTTGATCGTGGCGTGCCACAGCTTACGATGACGTCACCTCTTATTGGCCATCTGTGTGACGTAGTTACTAGTGAAGTTGTAAACACTCTTGTGGCATTGACCACAACTCTCACAGGATATTTACCAATAAGCTAACTGAACTATTATTTACAAAAAATATGTACCCTTATAAAGTCAACGCGTAAATTCTCTCGACGTGTTATTCTTTCTCTGTTGTTCGAAATAAACGTCCTTGTTTATGGGAGATTCCCACTACGCGCAGGGGATAACCCTTTCATGGGTTGATCATTTGCATGAACTTTTAGTAAATACAAGCGACGTCAATTTTAAAGAATGATACTGGTTATTAAATCTCTTAAAAATGCACACTGAGTTAAACAGTGTCAGAACGAGCTAGTTTTTCTGTCAGAAGTTAATACTTGTTTCTTAGACATAGAAACGGCTCTCAATTCAAAATGCTGGAGAACATCGAGAGTGGAGAAACTCCCAAGTGTCTGACTGAAGTGAAATTCGTAATATGAAATTAAAATTTTCGTGGAATTTTAAAAAGAGTATACTTTCTTTTTCAAACAAGGAAAAATAAAAACATGAATTATTTCAAGTTACCTTAACATTTCCCATTTTATTTCTTTCTAATTTGAATTTGACTGCGCACTATGCACTTCCCTCGTTGGATTGGATGCGCAGACGTTGAATAATATGGCAAGCCATATTAACAACGGGGCAATAGGCACACCTTAAGGGAAAAAAGTGCTTTTTACTATTCCCATTGTGCATTATTGCAGGGAAATAAAAAAAAAATGTCATTGAACATTTATAGAGCAACAGACTTGAATCACAAAATTAAAAGAAATCACACATTATTTATACAAATACATAGGCTGCTGCAGCTAAAATGTTTTGTTTAATTTAATACTTGTTTAAAATAATCACTTTAGGGAAGTTTACACTATTTTCTGTTTATTTTGATAAAATAATTTTTGTTCAATAAATATACTGTCATTAAAATGTTCATTTAAAAATGCATAAACACAATTATTTTAAACCGTAAAGGTTCTGAAAGCATTCAATGACATTACATAATTTAATATAGATTTACAGTAGTGACATTAAATCATATTTTGTTACAAGATGTTATTAATATCAGATATTTAAATATGGTTTCATAATAAACACCCAGCTTAATATATGGTATTTACCAGCTGAATCTAACCATTTAAAGTCAACAAATGGAAAAGTCAGCCAGCTATTTATTATCATGTTAATAATTGAGCCTTTTATGGTACATATTCTTCCTCTTTTTTTTTAAAAAAAACTGCTGCTTTAATTAGGTTGAACAGATCTGAAAATAATTTAGAAGTCTTTTGTCTCAAAATAAATTCAATAATTTTAGTGATTCTAAATCTTCAACATTTTAAAAACATCGAATAAAATTAACACAGAATCAACTTTGCACTGCTGCCCCTGATTGTTCTAATATCAGCCAAATTTCCACATGCAAATGATGTTTTGGAAAGTGCTAAAGCAAGTTTTTGTGCCATCTAGTGGTTTAGAGGAAAATAAAACCAATACTTTAGCAATTAGCAATACTTTGCTAATACTTTTCTATTTAATATGTAATCCAATAGCAATTATTTCAGTTGTCATTCTTTCTTTCTCACCATCCCAATATAGTCTAGTCTTTGGAAGTACATGTAATGAAAAATAGTTCCTCGATAAAGTGATAAACTTTCATGCCCTTAAAACTACTTTTTTTTGAGGGCAAGCCAAATTACCAACAGGCGGCATTATGCAAATATAGGGTGAGCTACATTACGGAAGTAATGGCAGGACTAGACAAGCGCTGCATCTGAAATCATGTACTTCCCTATTATATAAAATACAGTTTTTGACTAAAGTATATGTCCGAGTTCACTGTACTCAAAAAAAGAGTAGGCAAAAGTCACGTTGATGACCTATTTCCACCAAGATACTGAAGTGTGCACATAATGGATACTTTACTCTCCCATGAGGCCACAGATTTGTGAATGGCAGTGAAGCAACACAAACTTAATGCTTGTAGGTCACATGACAATGACAACATGGTTTACTGTATGTACTTCCATTATACATTTATACTACACACATTTATATACTAGAACATACTTTTTTTAGCAGTTAAAAAAAAGTATTTGCTTATTCAAAATAAGTACAAGAGAGTATGTGATGTGCCCTGGGAATATTTCCCACTTTTTAATTTCGGTTCGTTCTTAGCAAAAATATTTTTCCGTTTAGTCAGGTTCCAGAGCAAAATAAAAGAATGTTAATTCGCTTTCTATGAATAATAAGAGTTTGTGCTAATGGGATAATATTTGAAAATAACAATATAAATTGCAGACTCGGAGACAGTTGAGCTGTCAACACAAAAGTCACCCAAGAACACCCAATTTTATGTTATTAAATTGTATAGAAATTAATTTATGTAAAAGTTTCGTGTTGTTTGTTTGTTTCGTTTTATTCATTGCACCTGTTTCTGAATTTTGCTTTATCTACACTATTTGGTTCAATCAGGTGTATTCGAAACAAATATGCAGTTATTTTTCTATATTTTATTGTTTCTGTTTATTAATATCAAAGAATGCTAATATTTTTAGCAATGCCACAGTCATTCATGTTTTTTTTTTCGTCTGCAGAACAAAGTTAATTAATAAATGTCTGATAAATAAAAACTAGTGCTTTATCAATGAGTAGGAAAACTGTTTTTAAATAGGGTAACACTTTATTTTAACAGTGTTCTATTTATGTCACATGTAGCCTACTTGCTGCAGTAATAACAGTAAATTATGCATAATTATATGTAACTAACCTTATTACATGTTGTTTATTAAAATTAGGCCTACTCTGTACTTAAATGTATAATTAAATATTCATAAATAATAAATAGGTATTAGTAAAGCTGCAATTAATGGCCTGTCAGCAGAAGATATAGGCTACAATACAGAATACACACAATTTAAAGGCAAAATGTGATATTTGTTTCAAGTAACAATGGAACATTTACTTGTTGCCATTGAAATAGTGAGTGATAGCAAATGAATACATAATAGCATCTAATAAATAGTTAGTGAAATTGAAAATTATTACTAGTAGTCATAAACTAGGCCTATACAAATGTTAAACCAGCTTGCCATAGAGGGGCGTGTGTTTGTGTGTGTTCTGTGGGCGGGCGTATTGTATATAGTGGGGAATTCCCAGTCAGTACTCTTCTGTGTTGAAGTGTTACTGTATATCTGTTCAGCACTTTAGAGCTCGGACATAAGGCAAACCTACGTCAAGGGTGTTCGCATAATATGGATGGTGAGTACCATTAAGTTAATCAAGTAACTATCTTTTTTATTTCCCCTTCCTTGCTCTTTGAGATTTAATCCAATTATGCTAACAGTCTATATCTGTGTGATAGTCGAATCGGAACAGTCGAGTTTTTCATGTAAAATAAAGATACATAATCTGCGAACTCATAATTGTATTATATAGAATCCGTCTTAATTAAAATGACTGTTTTCTTCTGTTGTCTTGAGTTGGTAAATCTTCACAATGTAATTTGTAATCAATGTAACATGATCCATGTTTTTTTTAATCAAAACTCTATTTCAGAAAACATACAGGCTTGTAGTTTTATATATTATATGGAATGATAAGCAGTTTTAATTTGTGCAAGTACAATCACATAAAGCTCTTGCGAAAGAAGATTCTCATTACCTGAAAAGTTAAGTCTTCTAAACTTAAGATAAATCTCATGTAAACTAAACAAATCAAATGAGTTATCAGTACATGAATATAGGAGGGACGAAGTAACACCAGGAAATAAAAAAATGGGGAACTTTTAAAAGCTCTTCAACTCTCTTATTCTCATTTGAACAGTTGTTCATTCTTATAACATGCATTGTAATACATATTTTGCTGATTTTCTATATTGATTTATGATCTTCTATCCATGCTTTCTTGTATAGTGCATCCCCTCTCAATGCACAGGGATCCCAATCTAAGTAAGTAGCCTACATATAAACATCTATGCCAAGTGTGAAACACATTATCATTAGCCTACTAGTTACAAATAGAGTTAACTTTTATGGTGGACCATAAACTCTGACTAATCACTCATCAAATATGTTCAAACGTCACCCAGTTGGCCTGTAATGTTCAGATTTCCTTGCATTACTTCCTCTTTTGTGATAAAGATTTGACTTCCTGTATGTGACAAATCTCTTGAGCAGGCAGTAGTGAGTGACATCTGCTCACTGCACTATATCACTGGATCTTTTTCATTCATAATAATAACCATAGATTTGATATCTTCCCTGCTTATTTTCTTATATCTCACAGTGTAAGAATGCCTATGCAAATTAGCTCACCTATTTGTGTTGTGTCAGAAGCAAGTGAAACAACCAAATCTATATTGCATGGAAAATCCAGCTGTGTGTGCAGGTGTCTGACAAAGTTATGATTCGTATATATGTTTACTGGCATAATAGCACCTGGAAGGGCTCGTAAAGAGTCTGTGCTGACAGGTGCAGTGAGCGGGAAATTATTTACCAGCAGACTGCGTTGTTTGTGGTCAGATTATGGTCAGGTTCTGTGAAAGACGCACGATGTTGCTTCTGCAGGTGTTTTGAACCCTTTGTCATGTTCTCATACATCTTCAATGTTGTCATTTTAATAAACAGTAGCCTAGATATACCTGCTGGGCCGGTGCCACAGAACTAATTCAAATTTTGAACTTGCTTTTAGTCTGTAAAATCATTTTTGAATATTTAAATGAATGATATTCAGATCTCTGAGACTGACCGATGTCATTTTGCTGGTTTCTGTGCAGTGGGAGAGCCCTGTGCTCAGATCTTCGAGCAGCCAAAACAGAGAGGCATGCGCTTCAGGTACAAATGTGAGGGTCGATCAGCGGGCAGCATACCGGGAGAAAGAAGCTCTGACAATAACAGAACCTACCCAAGCATTCAGGTACTGTTTTTTAAAGGCTTACACCACTGAAGAATAAATTCACTGTATAATTAAACTTAAATTTTATAAATTGTGTCTATCATTTTTCATTAGATACTAAATGTCAGCGGGAAAGGAAAAGTACGTGTTACGCTGGTAACCAAAAACGAACCATATAAACCCCATCCCCATGACCTAGTGGGTAAGGACTGTAAGGATGGTTATTACGAGGCAGAGTTTGGACCTGAACGTAGGGTCATCGCGTAAGTTGATGCTTTTAATGTAAAAATGCCTAAATAATTTTGATGAGTGCTGTCAAATCGATTAATCGTGATTAATCGCATCTAACATACAAGTTTGTGTTTATACCCACATATATATGCATAATATGTGTTTATATCTATATACACAGACAACCTATATAAAGACAACCTTGTATGTCAGATGCAATTAATCGCGATTAATTTCGTTTTGACAGATCTATTTAATATTATCTGCATGCTTTGCTCTAATCTCGTTTGGTCCTGTTACTATTTTCCTCTTAATTAAATGAAACATCTCTGTGTCCCACATCAAAGCCATTCCAATGTGCTTTCCGTATTACTCCAGCCCACACACTACCGCATTTCTCTTCCGAAGGGCTGTCCATTCTTCTTCTTTTTATTTTTTTTTTAAAGAAGCATGTTGTTTCAGAGTAGGGAGCCATGCAGGGGATTCCCCCAGTATGAAAATGAGAGCCTTGGAGCTCCAGTCTGCCCTCAATTTTAAATAGTATGTCAGTTTGGTTAGTTCTAACCTCAATCTTCCTGTAAGCTTTAGTCTTTGGGATCAGAGTTCAAGATGGACAATACATTTAACTAAACAAATCAGGGCACTGAAAATCAGACTACACAGTTTAACAGATGGTTTATTGTGTTTTCCTAGTTTCCAGAACCTGGGCATCCAGTGCGTGCGGAGAAGAGAAGTGAGGGATGCCATAATGCAGAGAGTTACACGAGGAATCAACCCCTTCGGTGGTGAGATCCAACACCATGTTTTCTCACCAGGCCCAAATAGAGTCTGCACGTGCAGAAAATTCTGCAAATTTTCCCTGAATTGGGGGAAATTCATTAAAAAAAAACAAATGCAGATTCCATCTGGGCCTTCTATTCACTCTTTTAATGTTAAAAAGTCTACTGACCCTGTTTCTTTAACAAACAGTGTTTAGGTGATGGTCAACAAAAACACAAATCCTCCCTTCAATATTGTATGACACAAACTAGCATCTGACAATGCAGGTAGAGTAGAAAAAGAATCACTTCTCTTTATTTAGGGAAGATGTTGCAAAGCTGGCTGCGGTATTGAGTGACATATGATCAGGGGGAACTTATTCAGATAGGGAGGAATGTCAAGAGGAACTGTAAACTATACGTTTTTGTGTAACAGATAACTTTGAATTACTCTGGCTCGAGTATGCAAACAGCCAAATACTTCAGGAATTCCATGCAAACTTTTGTGTGGGAGGAAATTATAACAGGGTCAAAATATTTAAAGCAACTTCTCTTGGTAATTTCCTTTGGCACCATTGTATTGTAGCTTTGTTTTGTTTCTGAAACGTTTGAATTAAATCTATAAAGTTCCCCTTCAAGGGTTCAGAGCCCCCAAAACCCCTGGAAGTACATATTAGTTGACCTAAAGAGTTTCTGTTGGAAATGCGCAATGTTCATTTGACTTGGTTGGTTTGTTTGTCCTTTGAAATGAGGTTATGATGACATTCTTTTATATATCAATTGATAGAATATATTAAAAATATGTAGTTTAATTCCACTGTCCACCCAAGCAATATTTGAGAAATTCGGAAAGTGTTTTTGCAACAGGTCGTCGCATTAGGGAATATCAGATTGTGATTTCGGATCTGTGTTTGCTTCCGCATGCATGTTCCGCTGCTCTCTGTGGTGACGGGCTGTTTGCTCTCACTTCTGCTGTGACAACCATATAAAGATCTCCTTCTTTGGCTGTTTAACATTGACAGTCCCCTGAATTGATGTTGATTAGTCACGGTGGCAGTCGTAGTGAGATCAGTTTTGATATTACGTTTGAAGTTTGGTCTTGTGTTGAAGGGATGACCTGCTATAGCGATGACCTCATTTGCACTGACGTTATCCCACTATGATTTCAATGATGACGCATGCATATACAGTATATATTGTCATTCATTTCTATTATTGAGTAGGTAATAGACAGTTTTTGCGGTGAAGTATTCATTTTGCGATTGGGGCTGTCACAATATGAAAGTGTAGGTGATGATGAATTGTCATAGCAGTAATAGAGATTAATGATGTTATTGTTTCATTTTCTGCTTAAAAACTCACACACTGAAAATCATTTGGTGAATGATTTCATTTGAAAAAGTTTTCACTCAGAAATTGCTAGTAAATTTCAAAACAATCACAGAGAAACTGCAAGTAACACATTGAATTTAACAGTGACATTTTGAAGTAGAAAGACTAGTATTTTCTTGTAAAACATACTTAAATAATCTGTTTTCTTTACAACTTTGAAAATGTAACAGGAAATAATTTATTCACATTGGACTTAAAATCGTTTTTTAAAATATAATATTTCCTTATAGTCTTTAATGACTTGTATGATATTTTCAAATGTACTAAAAATCAAGAAAATATTATTATATAAATATTTCGGTAACACTTTACAATACAGGTGCACTAATAAGCATTAATTCATGCTTAACTAATGCACAGATAATAATGTGTAACTGATGATTATGTTAGCTATTTATTTATTAATGATTACCACATTAAGAACTAATAAAGAGCCTGTTGGATAATGTATTAGTTCACACATTAATTGTTATTAATTAAATATGTAATTGTGGATTAATTCCATAATAACTCATTTTTTTACTAATAGTGTTAATTAATATGGTAATTACCAAAATGAGCCAAAGCCTTGTATTTCAACGTCCAGATAATATGACAGGTACACTAATATGCATTAATACATGATTAATTACTTCATTGTTGGTGCAAATTCATGTGCAAATTACTACAATTACTAAATGAATAGTTAATAATGATGTGCCCCAACAAGTAAAGTCATAATGATACCTTTGCAGATCATTAGCTAATGATTAATTAAAGCAGACAACTGGAAGTTGAAGTGTATAGCTTTGACTAATTGTGGTAATTAACACATTAATTTATACTATTAGTTAATAAAATATGTTATTAAGGAATTAATACACATTGACACACTGAATTAATAGCAATTCATGTATTACTTAATCTATTGATCATATAGACTCTATTAATTAATGGTTTAGTTCTTCATGAGTTATATATTAACTCATAATTATCTGTCCATTTGTTAAGTATGAATTAATGTATATAAGTGCAGCCGTATTGTAAAGTGTTACCAATTTTCTCCTTCCATTTATACCTTACCAGTCTTATTCAGACAAAATATAAATATAATATCATATAATATACATCCAAAAATATTTGCCATTGAGTCCAGAGCGCTACATGTTCACGTTATTAACCTTATTTATTCTGTCGTTTGGTCTGAGCGTTCTGCATCAATATGTGCATTTGAACATTTCGACGTTTTCTCTTATTTGGTTGGTAATATGTGACTTCAATATCAACAATTAGTTAAATTAGTAGGCATTTGTCATGTTGCGGAAAAAAAAGTGAGGTTGCCCATAGCAGATTTTGCCGTGATGGTTGCTGAGTAGGCGTTCTGCTCAATATGGTGTTAGATGTTGCAGACGGTGGGCACAGGTGGCGAGAGATGAGTGTCAGGCTTGGGAATGGTGCTATACCCACAGAACGGAGAATCTCTCTCTCTCCAGCTCTCACCCTCTGCTTCGCCTTCCACCAGCCCACGCTAACCTAAATCATCCCCCACCTGCATCTGCTGTCCACTCGTTCCTCTTGCTCTCTGACTCCACTGAACGCAGAACCAGAGGCGCACATATGTACGCAAATAAACATGACCACACCACTGCTCGCAGTTGCCTTTCTCACACTCCACCTCTCGCTATCTTCCGCACCCACTCATCTCCTCCCACTTTATCTCTGTTCCTTCGCTGCACATCTTGTCTGTTGTACATCTGTCTGCCGTGCTCCTCACTTGCTCGTCTTCCATCTTTCTTTCCCATTTCTGGGCCTGTGGTGTGCACAGAGGTGTCTCTACACGTCAGGGGGTCGTCCCCCTCACTACATAGTCGTCACAGATACTCTGCCGCCAGAGCCCTTTCTAACCCGCCGCGATGTTTCCACCTGCTGTGACCTCAGAGCCGCTCAAAGCTCGTCACGGCTGTGGGCGGGGTGAAAAGAGACAGACTCCTGAGAGTGGAGAGTGGGTGGAGAGTGGAGATGCACACAGAGAAATGTCTTCACATGCACTGGTGTGGGTGGTTGTGTGCTTAGAGGGTGATGTGTCAGTGGCATTTCTGGTGGTGATGCTGCTGCGTAGACACTGCAAGAGCACTATGCCGCTTGCTTTTCTTTTTACGCGTTATATTAAGATGCTTTGCGGGTGGTCCGAAGTGGATGCAACTAAATATAGAGGCTCTCGCAAGCGGCCAAACTGTTTTTGGTATATAGAATACACAATATAGAGCCTCAGATTGTCACCTCAGAGTGGGTGCGGAAGATAAGACTTATCTAAAATGACTATATAAATTACTTATTTTTTTTTTTTTATAAATATGTATATATTTTGTTTAAATTACTATAACTTACCAGAACAAATACTGTTATATTTTTTTTTTCATTTATTTAAATCATCAAACTAAAGGCAATGCAAAAAACAACATTATTAAATCAACTAATTCATAATAATTATATAAATAAGTATAATAATTATATCAATAATTATAATAATTATATCAATAAATCATAATAATTATTCATAATAATTATATTAATTATAATAATTATATAATTATTCATAATAATTATATAAATAAATGTAAATAAACCACTATTTATTTTGTTGCATTAAAGTTTTCGGTAATCAGGACTATGGTAAGATTGCTTTATTATCATGGAGAAGTGTCATCACAAGTGTGTCAGCTAGTTTTAAACAAACCGACTTGATTTTCGTTTCGTTTTCTTCTCCCTCTTCCGCTCCTTTGTTTCTTTCACATGACTCTCTGAATATCTCCTGTTCAGTTTTGACACCAATTACATTTATGATTAATGTGTTGATATGTATGTTTTGCACTTGTTGAACGTTGGTTTTGTGTCCACAGTTGGCCGGGAACTGCTGCTACAGACTGAGGAGTATGATCTGAACGTGGTGCGTCTATGCTTCCAAATTTACCTGCAAGATGAGACCGGGATGTATAACACCATGCTGCCTCCCATCGTCTCCAACCCCATCTATGACAACAGTGAGTTGGCACAAATAAGAAGCACACTGCATTAAATGTGAAGTGTCATTTCTGCTTGGCAACAAACTTTGAAACTGTTTGTTTGACAACATAACTTTGACTCAGCCAGTGATGTGAATTTTGGGCGGGGAAACCTGTTTTGTGTTCAGTGGAAGACCTGAGTTGTGTTTGATGCTACTAGTCACACAGAATTACACTTCAAAATGGATGAGGAAGTTGATCATGAAATTTTGATTTCGATTTCTATAACAATGTTGGATTGAGAAGAATGAGGTTTTCGTTTTCTGATGATCGTTTTCTGAACATATTTTATTTTCAATATTGTTTTATAATTTATTTACATATGTTTTTAAAATGATGTGACAAAAAAACAGCGTTCTTAGCAAGTGTGTATCAGAAAAGCTATTTAATTAGAATATTTTATGTATATATTTAGTTTTTAATTTGTTGATTAAAATAAATACAAGATTACAGTATTTTTTTACTGTAATAAAATAATGATAGTTTTTTTTTCTTAATTTAAATTTCACTCCACTTTAAGCTATATGTGACATTTATTATAAGTAGGGCTGTGAAACGATTCATCACGTTTAATCGCATCCAAAATAAAAGTTTGTGTTTACATAATACATGCATGTATATATTTAAGAAGTATTTGCATGTATATACTTTATATATATTTATACAAAATTAATATTATACATAAACATAAATATTTTGATATATTAATAAAAAAAATATTTTTAAATACTGTATATACATGCATATGTGTGTATTTATATATACGAAATAATTCTACACACTACACACACATATATTATGTAAGCACAAACTTTTATTTTTGGATGCAATTAATCGCGATTAATCGTTTCACAGCCCTAATTATAAGCTAAAAGGGTAAAATTTTAAAGTATGGACATTAGATTAATTATAGAACAATAATTTAACATTATAATTAAAAAACAAATGGGTCTATTTTGAAGCTTTGGAAATTCCTAATTACATTTTGTACAGAGAAAACACAACACTTTTGCATTTAATACAGGTATTGGTTTTTAGTATCTGCTATATTGGCTATATTTTAGATTTAAAAGAAAGTGGTTTGCCAAAACAGTTTTGACTAACTGTTTGACATGATGCAAGTTACTGTCACATGCATGAAAGATATAGCTGTGGGAATGCATTGCTAAGGTGACAGAGAGCTGTCAGTGGCCACATCCCCCTCTGCAGGAAGTGAGCACGGTCCATTTCAACACTTCCTCACGTGATAGTTGTGTACAGGGTGAGCAAAACAGCAGTGCTTGCAGAGTGTCTTTGTGCGGTTGTGCGATTCTAAATAAGTCAGAGCGGATAAAAAAAGCTCTTGGTTAATGGGTTAACATTCTTTCATCTGCTTGCAAAGGCTGATTCTTTTCAGGCTGAAGGCTGTCATGTTGTTCTCATGACAATGCAGTCAAGTAGACGGATTTTTAGAAAAGCGAGCTTGAAAACATGTAGCTGTTTCAAAAAAAGCACATGTAGGTATGTTTGACTTATTTGATATATTTGCAGCCAGTACTAATAAGTCAGCCGTTAAATCTAACCATAAATATGAATTTAGCCACAGAAAAGAGGAAGCAATAAACTACCTCGCCCTCACTGTCTAAATCATGACAGGTTTGACTGCTTTTTTTAGTCTCTGCACATAATATTTGCAAGTGTGGCTGTGCCTGCAGACACTCAGATAAAGTCAAAGAATATGAGAGATTATTTCCTACTGCTAATATATAAGTGCATGTCTGTTTCAAGATTGTTATGCTTGGTTTTCGAATCTTCAATCTCGGTGCCCTGTTCTTTTTTCAGGGGCCCCGAACACGGCCGAACTGCGAATCTGCCGGGTCAACAAGAACAGTGGCAGTGTGAAGGGAGGTGATGAGATTTTCCTCCTCTGCGATAAAGTGCAGAAAGGTACGGGACTGTTTTAAAACACTTCAAGGTGCTTTATTTCAGCTGTTTTGCCAACTAGAATCAGAACACCCCTTATCCCTTAAATTGCACAGCAAACCCAAACAGTCAGAATGATTGACAAGTCCTCTTCTGAATGGCAAAAAAAAAAAGTCTCGGGACACCCACCTTTTTCTGGTTTTGGCTAGTGAGATTTGCAGATATTTACATTTTGTGCATTATATTCCCTACAAAAAATAGCTTACAGCACCTTTATTAAAGAAATTTGAAAGCTGAAATTTATTTATGTATTTTAGTCATTCATTCAAACAGTCTTATATTTCCTTTTCTCTTCATCGTCCTTTTATTTTATTGAAAATCATCTTTCCATTTCCATCGCCAGTTATTTCATTTAACCCCTTTCTCACACCATAACATCACCTCATTTTAGATGACATCGAGGTGAGGTTTTTCACTCAGAACTGGGAGGCCAAAGGTGCTTTCTCTCAGGCAGACGTGCACAGGCAAGTGGCCATAGTGTTCAAGACACCCGCCTACTGTGACACCACCATCACAGCCCCGGTCACAGTGCGCATGCAGCTGCGTCGCCCTACAGACCAGGAGGTCAGTGAGCCCATGGAGTTCCGATTCCTGCCCGACGACAAAGGTAAATACATGGTACCCACATCATGGATTGTTTGATTTTGGCCCACGTCTTCTTTGTTGTTACAAGTGGGTCAATGACAAAATAAGAGTATCTGATAAAGAGATGGGAAAATATTTTTAAATTCTGTTTTAACATGAATTATGGATTGACAAATACCATTTTTGAGAAGTTGCCCCTAACCTTGCTTTGTCATAAATAGGTCATGATACCATTTTTTCCTGCATGTTGATTGCAGAAAATGATTGCGTTGGTCGATTTGGCAGACAGAAATGAGCATCTTTTTATTTTTTTTCAGATCCATATGGCTGTCAAGAGAAGAAACGTAAAATTGAAAGCCAGATGAAATCCTTCACTAGCTTCTCTCAAGGAGCCATGAGCTTCATGAACAGACCAAAAGCTGTGCCTTCATCCAACCAAATCAATCAGAGAATCAAAATCGGTAAAGACTTATGTCACTTTCCATAATACATAATACATTTTCTTTTTACAGGCACAATAATTATTTAACACATACTCTTTTCACAGAGCCTTCAAATTATTTTCGCCCTTCCATCCATGGGGTGCGCACAAATCAGTCAGTCTATTATAACAAAGCCCCTTCGTCCTGCCCCATGATGCCACCCCTATCGGAAACCCCAGCTCAAGGAACCCTAAGTCAAGGGTGGCCCAGTCAAATCAACAACAACGGAGCTAGTAATGGGGTGGGCCTACAGCAGGTCAACCCAAGTCCCAGCATGCCGACCACAGGAGAAAGTGGAAACAGCCTCCCCTTGCTGACCTCTTCGGATCTGGAGTTTCTTCAACCCAATGGCCCAACCAGCAGTCAGCCTCGACAGGACCAACCAAACCAGCAGGTCCAGCAATCCCCGCAGCCATCTCAAAGACAAGGACTGGAAGGAGCCCATTCCTGGTTTAACTATGGCTCCCAACAGCCTCAAAGCACACAGAACGGAGCAACAGGCACCAGCGGGTCACTGGGAACGGGGTACTCGTATGCAAGCAGCATAGACGAAGAGTTCTTTCAAAATCTCATGGTCAACCACAACTTGAAACAGGAAACTCAAGGGCCGAGCAACATGGCTGCGCTTGGGCCCGCCTGCACCTCGTCTTCAGACTGTGTGCCGTCCTTCACCGCCCTCCTGAACTGCCCCAACCCCAATGGAAGTAATCTGGAGACCATGAGACAGATGGAGGCCAGTGCGCCCAATCAGATGGTCTCGCAGATACCGTACCCTTCCAGCGGCATGGGGCAGGAGAGCCATCTTGAATCTTTCACCTGGCCGTACTTCCCAGAATAGCTTTGAATTCCATAAGTCTTCGACGTGTTCATGATTTTGTTTTTTAAACAAAGGCTCTGATTCGTGTTCACTGAATGTATTTTTCTGAAGATCAGAAGAGTTCGTTGTCCTGGAAATACTGTAAGATGCTTCTGCCAATTTGGTAAAGCAGTGAGATTTTATGAAACATTTATGTATAACAGTCTGATGGTCATATTGGAAAAGTTTGGGACCATTTTGTCCACAAACGCTTAAGTATGGCAGGGTAATTGTGTTCCTTAACGTGGGAACTAGCAGGGAATTCTCCCTGGGTAATGGCTATGTCATTTTACATGCTTCTTATCCAAGGTTCTCAAATTGTTAAAACAAGGTCTTTCATTGGTAACTCGAAAGTGATATTATGGCTTTAGAAAACTACTACCAATGTCTCGTTCTGTTTTTACTTTATTCATCATCATACACTTGTGCTAATTGTGAAATTTGCTCTTACATCACATTTTCTGTGGATGAATTTTTGTATTTTTATAAAATTGAAGTTTATACTACTGAACGTTGATTTTGTTTATGTATTTGCTACATTCTGAACTGAATTGTGGCTATATTAATGTTAAATGGAGAAGACACATGTTTGTTTTCATTCATACTGGTCATTTAATTGCATATGTTTCTGTTTTACATTCCAAAGTTCAGGTAAATAAAATAATAAACTCTCTAATTTGGGTCTACATATTTGTTTTCTTAGAGGGGCCTTTAGATACGAATATATCCAGTCCAGCTTTCGTATTTCTCAATCTGAATTCTGAATCTTTCTAAATGAAGAGCTCTGTGGCATGCAGTGGTGATGCAACTGACATAAGCTTCTAACAACGAGAATATAAAAACCAATAAAGCAGTCATTGTGTCATTGGGTTCAATTAAAAAGAATAATTGGTTATCAGCCAAAATGTTCACAGCAGTGCATCCCTAATAGAAACACATTATGCTGGTGAGTTACTCCATTGATTTTGAAACATGGGGATTTTTGAGTTTTTTCCACAATTTGGAAATATACTCTTTTACTTTTTGTTTCTCTTTTTTGTCATTTCAGTTCTGTAGGCTTACAAAATAATTTTGCATATATACAGGGATATTGGTATTGCATATACAGCGCATGATTTGTAACCGTAACCTGAACAACATCAGTTAAACAATTACTTAATTGATAATAAATTAGAAATGAGCTACAGGGGTAAAATTCAAAAATGACCACCACCACACGACCTGATTTCCATTCAAAATTTTGGGGTTGGTTTTGGTTTCTGAAAGGTTTCTTATGATCAAAAATAGAGAAAAATCAATCATACTAAATCACCTTTGGCTAAGCCCCGCCCCCTTAGTTTGCTACATCCGTCAAACTTATCTGCGCTCTGCATGGCCCTGCTGTAACAGCTCATCCTGCTGAAATGTTATCAAACTTTTATAAAGCAGCAAATAAAGTGTCCGATAGAAGTAGGCAAAACGGGCTGCAATATGCGTTCGAAGGCTATATTCAAGACATATGCTACAGGCGAAGCATAACGTTACCGGTCACAGTCAAAAAAATAATCACCGCATATCCTACTAATCGAGACGGAGGCTGGGACTAACAATATCAGGGAGCAACACTGTTCATGCAAAGCTGGGTAGGTCTCTATTCACTTCTATAATCGTTATTACAAAGCAAACGGACTACACGAGTATAACGTTGTGTTATTAGCAGCGTGTGCTAGCGTATCAACAACCGGTATTAGAACCGAAATCATAACCTAAAACATTATAAAACGGTGTAACTAACTAGTATAACTTCACAGTAAGGTTAGAAGTAAAAAAAGATGTGCTTCTTGATCTTTGCGGGGTTTAGCTGACTGAGGACGTCCACACAGTTTAATAACGTTACAAAGACGACACTTGTCAGGATTTGACTTCGGTTTTGGGAATGGGAAAAAACGGACACGGCTGTGATTGGTCAATCTACATTCTAGGGCGTGGCTTAGCCAAAGGTGAATTAGTATTTAAAAGAACTATTTTCTATTTTAAATGTACTTTAAAATCGTCAATATATGGAGTTTATAATAATCGTATTCTATATTCCAATAATGTTCACAACATTTCTTGAAATTATGTGGTTTAGTCAAGTCACCTTTATAGCGATTTTTACAATACAGATTGTATCAAAGCAGCTTCACAGTGATAACATGAAAATAATACAACAAAGTTTGTTTCTAGAAGAAAATTGCGTCAACGTCCACCTTAAGTAAGGCAGATCAATAATATTGTTGAATATTAAATGTCCCCCAACTAAGCAAGCCAAAAGCCAAGGCAACAGTGGCAGTTTATAGCCAGTATGAACCAGACAACAAGAGCTGCTTTCCTCATAGAGACGTCAACACCTGTGAATACAGGACACACTTGAAGACAGTCTCATCATATGGTCTTATCTGGAAGATAATGCCGTTTAAATTTGTGGCTTCCTGTCTGTCTATCCGTAGCAAACCACAATGCAGCTCCTAAACAGAAACAAGCAGGGGAAGCACAAGCATTTTGGTAGGATTTTAATAAGTCATCATTAGAAAATGTTTTCTGTTATGCATGTTAATTAGGGCAAAAGTTAATGTATCAATTGATCATATCAAAAACCTGATGTTGTCATAACTACCATCATGAGGTCATAATCGCACAGATCTGAGGGGAAATGCTTGAGCAGATGTCAGTGAATTAAATAAGTGACGTTTGTTTGCTCTACCTTCCAGGAACTAATGAAGAAGATGAAAATAATAACCAACACTAACATCAACTGATATTTGCAAAGCATGTCGATCAAAAACAAGAAATTGGGTTGAAGTGACCACAGTGATGCAGTTGATGTATAATCCTAATATACTCCTACTTATTTTCCAGTATATGGCATATCTAAGTGCTTTTGTTTTTGTTTTCTGGCACCTGGCCAGAGCATATAAACATTTAGCACAACAATATCATTATCTTGTTATGTGCATTCAACACTGAACTGGGGTAAAAAAAAAAAAAAAAAAAAAAAAAAAGGGATTCCAAAGTTATTTGTCATTAGTATAAGCCTACCTTAGAATCATGCATGTTCGGTCAGAGCATTTCTGCCCTGGAACAAAGCCAGGGCAAAACACAACAGAGCCAAACTTCTCAGTTCCAGTCAAGCTCCGCCCCCGTCCTCCGTCACCTACACGCACACACACATATCATTGCATGATGGGAAATGGATGACACGCCTCACAGAGCTGCCTTCTCTTGTGTGCTGCTCTAACCAGGAGAATGAGGAAGTTCTGAAGGAAATATCACATTACGGTCTAATAATGTATGTTTATGAATGATGATTGAATGAAAGCTTGAGTGCCAAAGTTTGCTGTCTGGCGCCGACGAGACAGTGATTTATTTCTGTAAAGATAAAAAAAAGGATTGATAATATCATTTCCCCCCTAAAAATAAAAAAGATGGACTCGTAGTGGAAAAAAAAATGCCTCTTTCAAACTATTCTGATCTAAATCACTAATAAATGACACCAAGCAATGTATCCATTCAGATTCCCTACCAAGAAAACCTATCTACAAATTCAAGGGTACTCATTAAACAGCTTTGCTTGGAGAAAAAGAGGCATGTGTAAGTGTCCTGAAGGTCTGTCTAATTACATATTGCTTGTGTGTTTGACTGAAATGCTTACCTCATGTGCAGTGAATCTCAGATTTCAGCACAGAGGGAAAATCCCTATAACCCTTCAGAGAGAACTGCATTAACACTGTGTGACTGCAAATTATCTGCCTCAGATCTAAGCTGAATTTGATCCTGAACTTATCACCATTCATTTCTTAAATTCCATCCATACGTATCTTCACTTAATGCCATATCTCCACACTTGCTGTTATACACACTCTGAATAAATAACAAAACACATTGTACAGATTCCTACATACCTTACACACCTGACATAAACATGTGTGCTTTTGTGAGAGCAATATAGCCTAGTTTGGCAGACCAAAAGCAGCATATATTCAAAGATTACACTGTAAAACGTAACATTTTACAATATAATTAAATAGTTTATTAAGATAAAATAATGATTTAATAAAAAACATATTTTTGTAATCTACATCACGTTATTAATCAACAAAACAAAGTTTGCACATTAACATGATCATTTCAGATTCAATTAAATTTTAATGAGCATTTATTTATTTGTTGACTTAAAAGTAGGCCTATACAACTTTAATCTTAAGAGTCCATTAGTTTAATAAGAAAAAAAAAACAATGGTTCACTAAAAAGTATTCTAGTGTTAATAATCATCAAAACCTGTTGAATAAGGATAATTTAATTTAATATTATACAAACTATATTATGAAAAAAATTGTAATTTCGATTTCAGTTTAATGACATTTTACTTAACATGTATTTAGGCTATGTAATAACATCAATATCCTAAGCCTTGTATTAAATGCTTCCAATATTCAGCGGTCTATTCTTTTTCTATTTAACAATATGCTCCCATCATCACCCTCTGGATCTGGCCACACTGAAACACCTTCTATGTTGGTCAAGCCGAACTGAGTCACAGCCGTGGGTGGGGGAGTGTGGCTGAGAGAGAGAAGGTGTTAACAGCTCTAAATGTCACCGTTGGTCCCGTACTTAAAGCCATAGCCACGCGATGTGTGTGACGTCTTCCATATATACTCTCGAGCTTCTCCTGTCATTGGTGAACTGAGTCCCACACAATGACGACATAAGACACCTTTCTGCGGTCATGACCATACTGAGGGGTATTGATGGACCATGCAGGGGCCTGACCACACGATTTAGGCTACTTCTCATCGACTCGTATTGATACTAGTTTCAGCAGGTCACATGCTTAACTTCTGCTTTTCAGTAGAGCTAACTGACAAAGAGGAACCATATTTAAAAAAGAAGGGAACTTAGATATTTTCTATCTTTATACTGTTGATGCAAACACTAAAATAATGATTTTATAAGGCACTATAACATTGTATATTCTTCGTGTAATATACGCTACACTCTTGAAGACAAATAAACTTTCAGAACTCTGTTTTGATCTCGCGCTCAAACGCTTTCATTGTTAAGAGCAAAACACACATGCGCTTATAACTTGTGAACGAGCAGTGTGTTTTTGGTTGTCTTTTACTGTGCCAACATCACGGAAAAAAAGAAGTGGAAACGAAAACAAGACATTTCAAAACTGTCCGTGTGTTTGAGTGCAAACTAGGGTTGAGGATGACCTCTGTTGGTCGTGAGTTTATATCACATCTTATTTATGCAATTCAACTCCGACCTCGTATTATTATGCATCGGTGGTGCCGCCAACAGGCTGTATGAAATGTGGTATAGCCTTCAACTTTGAATCGAAAGACAAATTTGCTTTTTAACTGGTAGGGATCAAGTAAAAAGTATTTCATCTAGTCCTCTGTTATTTATGTTTAGGGGCAAAATTTTCACTGATAGACTTATTTAGACTTATTTAGATTTATTAGTAGGCTACTAAAACAATTGAATACAAAGCTATTGCAAAATCTGTATAAATAGGTCTATAAGGCAAGGCAACATTAAGGTTTTTTAATGTTTTTGAAAGTAGTCTCTTAATCTCACAAAGGCTTAATTTATTTGATCAAACAATAAACTGCAATATTGTGAAATATAACATTTTAAATTAACTGATTTCTATTGTAATCAAATTTACAATGTAAATCTGTGAATGCAAAACTGAATTTTCAGCAGCCATTATTTTAGTCTTAAGTGTCACATGATCTTCAGAACTCAACATCATTATTAATTATGTTAAAAACAGTTTTAGCTGTCTATATTAGTATTAATATCTTTTTTTTTTTTTTGGGGGGGGGGGGGGTACACTGATACACTTCATGATACACTGACATTCAAAAGTTTGGGGTAAGATTCTTTAAAAGAAAGGAAGAAAAGTTAATAGGCCTATACTTTTATTTAGCAAAGGCAATTTAATTGATTTAAAAACAGTTAAAACAGTTTCCACAAAATGATTAAGCAGCACAATGGTAGGCTATTAATTGTTTAGCATTAATAATAATAAATCCAAAAGCACCAAATTTAGCATATTTCTGAAGATCATGAGACACTAAAGATTGCAGTATAGCTGCTAAAAAATCAGCAATATGGTGACATTTCTACAATAGTTAACTTTGTTTTTTTTTATATTTCCATGTATTAAAAAAAATTTAATTTATTTATATCACTGTACGTTATCAGTCTGGCATTAAAATATATAAGATTATTGTCAACACATCTGTGATGGGGTTTCTGATAGTTTCAACTTGACATCTACTCTAACTGCCATTAAATCCATTTCTCTATTTCCCCTCCTCTTTGTGGGAATGTATATAGGCCTACCAGTATTCCATTTACCTTTATAGTTAAAAAGTTAACCCTAATACATTGCACATCCCTAAATGTGAAGAAGGTCCAAGCGCATTGAATTTGAGAGACGATCCCCCATTAGAGCCTATGTATGCCGAAGCAGGGTTAAACTCTGCAGGAAGGGTGTTAAACATTACAGAAACATGCAATCTGAAGTCATTAAGTTCAGTGTTCTAATTGAGATCCTAACTGAAATCACCATAGATAAGATAGTCCCCAGGGACCATTACACCATCCTGACTCAGAATCCTATCGCTTTAGCAACCATTTTAAATTTTACTTGGAATATTTAAATTGTAAAGTAAGAGATCAGCCTATGGACTACTAATTCAGTTTTTTAAAAATACAATGTGAATACAAACACATGTAGACTACTTCAATGTACACTTATTCATTAATTGGGTAAAGATATGGACTCCCATAATCAAACCATCTTTGCATTTGTTGCACTCATAAACAATAAGCTAATGCCAGCAATTGTGCAAATTAATGTACTAGATGCAATGAATTAAATGTAGAAAGAGTATTTGTGTCCAGGTTTGGTTGCAAACCTTTTGATGGCCAAACCTTTGAAAAAATTTATGAAACATGTTGAAAACTGACTGGAGGAGCAGAAATGTCCATCAACGGCTCACAAATCATGATGCAGCATGTCTTCACTTGTGCCTAAGGCCATTCTATGGACGTGCTTATATTGTTTATAAAGTTTATAGAAGTCTATACACACCTTTGATAAATCAAACATTGTGCAAAACATAATTTTGTCCGTTTTGTCTGCACTTGCTCCACTTTTGGGGAATGCTGAGAATGTGACCCCTATTCTGCAAAGCATTATGTTTTGAGCGAGCAGGAATTTCTACTGGATTGGGAGTGGCATACCAAATCCCAGGATTTGACTCTTCCATACATGGTAAACTTCAATATAAGATGACGTAACGGTCCACCCCTAAACAAACATAGGAAATGAGCTCTTATCAGCACAGAGACCTGACATTATTCGCTCACTTTTAAGGAAGCTCCGCCCAGGCATCGGACGTCTCTTCAAAGTGAACGCCCTGTCCCGCTAGAGTTACACGAAACTACGGACTTTATAGTGCAACAGTTACAGTGCACCAGTTCAGGAATAACTTTACGCCAGCCTTTTAGGCTAAGTGTTGGAAGTATAATGCCTGTACGGGTTGTTTTACAAGGCCCTGGACCGTGGGGATTCCGTCTGGTCGGGGGGAAAGATTTCGAGCAGCCTCTTACAATCTCGAGGGTAAGATATTTACTTCGGATTTGTTAATAATTTAACACAGAGAAAAGGTGGCGTTCATAGACACAACTAGGCCAAAATATTATGCTTCATAAAACGGATAAACGTTCTCAAGAACGTGCCACGCCTGCATGCCGCCGCAGCATCCAACCGAAACGCACGTGAACGAGACTGTATCTTGTCTTTAGACTCTAACTTTACTCTGTTAGATTAGATCACTTGGATTAAATCTGGACACGAAATCAGATGGTTTATTTAAATAGAACTATATTTTGTTCCAGTTTCGTATAAATGTAGACTGAAGCTGGGTATATCAAAACATTACGAGAATTCGTGGCTTAAGACGGTAATAATATGACACAAGTTACCTTATTGTGACGCGCGAGTTTTAAAGGTGTATTACCTTCAACTGCAACAAGCAGCCTGTCAACTCATTTTCACTCAATATTTTTTTGTTAATTAAAATATTTTACAAATAAATAAATAGTATTACAATTATATTAACTTCTGTTCTACATAGATAGAGTGGGTCTCCCCCCTTCATGGGCACTTCCTGTCAGCGATATATGTTGAAAAATTAAGGCCCGTTCACATCAAGAACAACCAAGAACAAAAAAAAAAAAAAAAATCATGAAAATGCTCTGTTCATTATAAGTAGGCACTGCAGTAGCCTATGCCATCTGCCACATTAAATGCTCCAGCTTTCAAAGCAGAGTGGAATCTGATTGGCTGATTTTTATCAGCTAGAAAAAAAGTTATTTAAGTGTATAGGAATGTGTATATTGATGTGTGCTTTATGAGAGAAACAGACAAAAGGGGTTTCAGCATCAAGTTGCAGATATTCTTAAAACAAACCTCATACATTCTGGCTGATATAAACCACTGGTACTATTGGGATGAATAACTTATTGAACTTATTGGGATAAACCAAAGTTATTGTGCAAAAATATTTGAAGAGTTCAGATGCAAAAGCCTCTAAATGCCATTTGAAATTTTCTTCTTTAATGATGATTTTTATCAAACTTGTGTATTTAAGTTCAGTAATTTCACTTAAATGGAAATGATAATTACCTATTAATTGTTATTTAAGTGAAATTACTGAACTTAAATATACAAGTTTGATAAAAATCATCATTAAAGAAGAAAATTTGAAATGGCATTTAGAGGCTTTTGCATCTGAACTCTTCATTTCAATATTTTATTTCTGTTTATATTTGGGCATGAAAAAATGGCATAATTTCATTTTAAAGGATCAAAGGGTGATTTGTCTGTATTCACTAAAAAGCCTATTTTTCCTTTTAGACAATGATGATAATACTCATTTTTTTGATCTTTTTAGGTGACCCCAGGAAGTAAAGCTGCTCAGGCTGACCTTTGCATTGGGGACATGATCCTGGCCATAGATGGAGAGTCAACAGAGGGCATGACTCACCTGGAAGCACAGAATAAAATCAAAGCCTGTCTTGAGGAAATGGTACTTTCCATTGACAGGTGAGTGGAACATGCTGTGTTTTGTCTGAATTACCAACATATAT